>NC_138209.1:36097261-36192261 GCF_964194415.1 Vipera berus
TATTTGGTGTGCATTGGAAGAGGGGTAGTCTTATACAGCGAGTATAGCCCAAACCCTATAATTTAACAGGAAATGTAGGGGGTCGTCTTATACGCCCAGTCATCTTATACGCCGGAAAATACGGTATTAACAGTCAAAGCAAATTGGCAGTACATAAGAATCAATGGAATTCAAGGAGACTGGACTTATCTTTTGTAAGTGCAAAAGGATTCGAGACTTATGATATATTTAACCCTTCCCTGGGGCTCAACCTTATCATCTCCTACACCAGTAAATTTAGGAAAGTTGGTATTATATTTCAGGTCCTATAGCTTTAAAAAAAAGAAAAAGAAAAAGCTGCTTTCCTTCTTTGTACATTGTAAATACTTCATGTACAGAATATTGCATGCCCATTCAGCATATGCCAACTATGAATAACTTCTATGAAAAAGCTTTGCCAAAGATAATTATTTTTTATGTAATACTTACTTTTATCTTCCTTTTTTGAAGTATAATTTGCAAACAAATTTTTCACAGGAATTAAACATATATTCCATTATAGTCTGAATAATGAAGTGAGAATATACAACAAAAAGAAACACCTACTTCTGCAATATACTATTTTAAGCTATAGGGTTTTTTTTGTTTTTTTAACCTCTGATGAAGATGGCCGTGGTCCGCAGCTGAGCCTTAGATGCAGGAGGCCGATTTTTGGCCTTTGGACATTGTAGGGCCATTGGTTGCTCTCCAGCCTTGGCGGGGCAATGGGAGCCCCCGGGGCCACGGCAAACTTTTTTGAGGCTGCTGGAAGACAGTGACAAGGTGGTGGCGAAGCGTCTGGGGCCTGCAATGCTGAACGCCTGACTAACAGCTGATCGGCGAGCTGAATGCCTGACTAACAGCTGATCGGCAGGGTGACGGGAGCCCCCAAGGCCATGGTGACCTTTTGAGGCTGCCAGAGGACAGTGACGAGGTGGTGGTGAAGCATCTGGGACCTGCAATGCTGAATGCTGCAATGCCTAACACCCAATTAACAGCTGATCGGTGAGCGGAATGCCCAACTAACAGCTGATCGGCGAGCCTTCCCCTCCGGCGGAGTTTCCTGGGAGGGTGGTGGCGAGCCAATCGATGGGCCAAGGGTGAGCTTCCCCCTCCGTGGAGGCCCTTTTGGGGCTGTTTGTGGAGAGTGGAGGCGCCCGACGAAGCAGCCGGAGGATGGGAGGTGGAGCAAGCTGGGGAGAGCCAGGCGCATTATCACTCAAGGCGCCCAGGGCCTGAGGTGATCGAGGCCTGTGATACTGTGGTGGGTCCTACGGATTGTGGTACCTGTGACTGCAAAGCCCCCTTGGGACTATATATATTTAAGATCAGAGGTGAGCCTCCTCCATTGTCAGTAATTATTTCTGTGTTCTGCGGCCTCTTACAGCCCTTGTGGTCATGATTTTATCTGTGAGTTGGTGATGGATGACTGGCCAGGACTTTGTAGCCGCCATCTGTCATCTTGGAGGCTTGGAGGTGTTGGTGGTGGGGCTCGACGATGCTGGGTTCAGGGGGCCCTGGCTGTTATTGGCTGGGCTGGGAACCTGATGCCCAGGACTAATTTACATCTACTCATCGCCGGAGCTGTGGATGCCTTCACCAATATTGACTTACCATCATCCCAGTCATCAGACTTTTCCCTCTCTACGACCAGCCCGGAGCTGGATAGTGGTTCTCCCTGAAATTGGAAGATCATGGTCACTATGAGAGGGCAACCATTTTCGGGAGTCACTGTCTAGCTCGACCCCGAGAGATGGCATGGCATGAAAAGGAGGCTTCGGGATTTTCTTTTTAAACTTTTTAATGGGTTAGGGAGGGGAGAGGAATGTAAGGCCCGGAAGAAAGATGGGGGGATTTTGCCGGACCTTCCTCAGTCCAGGTTGGTAGACGGTTGCGGCGATGGGGGGGGATGGGATGGGAGGTCTTGGGGCCCGAAGCGATGTGGGGACAGTGATCCCCACAGTGATTGGGAATGGCGGCAGACGGATGAACAGAGGGCCATATCGAAATCTGGGATCACGCCCCCACTGTCTTTGAGCGGTGGTGCACTCCGACCCTCTGGTTTCATCCTGCTTTTCTGGGGGTGGGGGAGGACAGGTACCTGAGCTCAGGCTGGTCTATTTGAATGCCAGGTCTGTGGTAAATAAAGCTCCCCTCTTCCGGGATCTGATCGAGGAGGAAGGTGCAGACCTGGCATGCATTACGGAAACTTGGTTGGGCCCAGAAGGAGGAGTCCCTTTGATTGAGTTATGCCCACCAGGTTTCCATGTGCTTCACCAGCCTCGGGCTCAGGATAGAGGCGGTGGGGTGGCAGTTGTTATTAAGGAGACCATTTGTCCGTGGGAGGCCACTGCCCCTCAGATAGGGGGATGTGAGTCCCTCCTCCTGAGGTGGGACCCTGGGGGTCAGTTGGGCCTGTTGCTTGCATACCTTTCTCCCAGCTGTGTGGCAATGGCCCTGCCCGGGCTGCTCGACGCTCTCTTGGGGTTATGATTGAGTTTTCCAGACTTATGGTTCTGGGGGATTTGAACCTGCCCTCCCTGGGGGGGTGTCAGGGGTGGCCCGAGAGTTCATGGCTTCAATGATGGCCATGAACCTGACCCAGATTATTCAGGGTCCGACTCATGAGGGGGGAAACACGCCCGACCTTATTTTTATCTCTGGGCAGTGGCTTAATGGTCTGGGTGGGCTTTCTCCAATCTTTCAACCCCTTTCATGGACAGACCATTATCTCCTGCAGCTGGGCCTCCGTTATGCCACCTCCTGCTGCTGGGTGGCGGAGCCGACCAGGTGGATCCGCCCCAGGCGCCTGATGGACCCAAATATGTTCCAGATGGCACTTGGACTGATTCCTGTCTCCCTTTCCCACAGCCCGGTCGAGACCTTAGTTGACACCTGGCAACGGGCTGCTTCGGAGGCTCTCGACCGCATTGTGCCTTTGCGGCCTCTGACCTGGCGCAGGTCCCGGTTGGCCCCTTGGTTTTCCGTGGACCTGCAGGAGATGAAGCGCTGGAAGAGGGGCCTAGAGAGCATTTGGAGGTCCAGTCGGTCTGAATCTGACCAAACACAGTTAAGATCTTTTACCAGATCTTACCTTGTGGCAATGGAGGCAATGAAGCGTGCTCACTTCACCACCCTCATTGCCTCCGCAGATAACTGCCTGGCCGCCCTGTTTAGGGTGACCCATTCCCTTTTAAATCAAGGGACGGGGGAGGACCCCTTGCGGGGACGGGCCGAGGAGTTTAGTCAGCATCTGCTGGATAAAATCGCTCAGATTCGGGCTGGTCTGGACTCCAATTGGGCAGTATCTGATGAGGGGGAAGCAACGGGTTTGGCCGATAATATTTGGGAGGAATTTGATCCTGTGACTCTGGATGAAGTGGACAGGATCATGGGGAGATTAAGTGCTGCCACGTTTTTGTTGGACCCGTGTCCCTCCTGGCTGGTTTATGCGGCTCGGGTTACCAGTTGCCGTCCGGGTGAGATTTAAGGTGCTGGTTCTTACCTATAAAGTCCTACATGGCTTAGGCCCAGAATATTTGCAGGACCGTCTGCTGCCAGGAACGACTTCCCATCGCCCGGTGCACTCACACAGGGAGGGCCACCTCAGGGTGCCGTCAGCTAGACAATGTCGGCTGGTGACCCCCAGGGGGAGGGCCTTCTCTGTGGGAGCACCTGCCCTGTGAAATCAGCTTCCCCTTGAGCTCTGGATGGCCCTGGATCTCCGGTCCTTTCGTCGCGACCTCAAAACATTTCCATCAGGCTTACCTGGACTGACGATAGTTTTTTTTTTTAATGTTGTTAATATTTTATCAGTGGGGCTTGTTAGTTTAATCTTTTTAAAAAAACATTTGTATTATTGTGTTTTATTGTTGTTAGCCGCCCTGAGTCGTTCAGGAGATAGGGCGGCATATAAGTCCCAATAATAAATAATAAATAATAAATAAATAAATATGAAAACAGACGAAAATAGTGTTGAATACATCAAACATTCCATAGACTGCTAAACAACATTCCTTGCTGTAAATTGGTTATCTTGAATACTATCATGCTGTAAATGTCATATTTATAAATGGAGCTGCAAATAACAAATATAAGAGAAATTGTGGAGTATTTCCTGCTCTTTGAATGGTGCAAGGAGCATGTCAAATAGAATAAAAAAGATAAAGAGGGGCTGATGGCTATAGAGTATGTAATTAGGAATAGTGAAATAGTATGCAGTGAAACTCAGAAGCCTCATTAATTCAATTAGGATACTTTTCTGGATGCCTTTTATAATATACATTTCTAATTTTAAAAAGGTGGAAGGATAAGCCAACTGATGACAGATAGTGGCAAAATAAACAATTAAAATGCTTTGCATTATCAGATATTTAATATGTGTAGATAAACCATAGCCAAAAACCGCTGGTAGCACAACAGTCCTAACCACTTGTCATATAGATCATAGTAAGCTGAGTTGTCTAGCAGAACAGAAATCTAGTATGTTACAGCTGTCTGATTAGACACCTGTCTGATTGAGGTTCATTCCCTGCAGCATGAAACAAACAAAAAAATGATGGGAAACTATGGGATGTTTCATTTCTTTGTTAGAAGTCTTTATGAAAGACTTCTCTCTCTTATTATACTCAGCTACATGTGAATGGTCATCAGATGCCTGACTGGTTTATAGGATGCCCACCAGTGCCCAATTTTTCATATTTCATTGGAAATATACAATTAACAGCTGTTCAATGCATAACAGTATCTGTCTAATTGCTGATAGACCTACTTTTAAGGCTGGTTCCATCTAGATCAAAATAATACTGCACAATTCAAAAGCAGTTTATGGACACCATAATTAATACCAACAAATTACCCTTGCAAGCTGCTTTATCATTCTGATCTTACACTCTGGGTCCATGAATTTTTTTGATTTGAATAACCCATCAGCTAGCTTTCAACCTTATGAATTCTGATCCATCACTATGACTGTTATAGAAATCAGGTTTAGCAGAAATCTATACCTGAACCCTCTATTATAGTAATAGCAATAGCAATAGCAATAGCACTTAGGCTTACATACCACTTCACAGATTGCCCCCGACAATCTGGGTCCTTGTTTAATTGAAATGAGATAAAAAATATTTATAAGAGAAGATGACAGTTATGTTGACAGAAATACCCTTGATCTTGTCTCATAATAAAGGGTAGTACCATGATGGAAAGGGACGCGGTGGCTCAGTGGGTTAGGACGCTGAGCTTGTCGATCAGAAGGTCGGCAGTTTAGCGGGTCGAATCCCGAGTGCCGTGTAGCAGAGTGAGCGCCTGTTACTCGTCCCAGCTTCTGGCAACCTAGCAGTTCGAAAGCACATAAAAATGCAAGTAGAAAAATAGGGACCACTGCGGTGGGAAGGTAACAGCGTTCCGTGCGCCTTTGGCGTCTAGTCATGCCGGCCACATGACCACGGAGACATCCTCGGACAAGCGCTGGCTCTTCGGCTTTGAAACAGAGATGAGCACCAGCCCCTAGAGTCGGAAACGACTAGCATGCATGTGCGGGGGAACCTTTACCTTTACCTTTACCTTACCATGATGGATATCTATTATTTGGAAACAAGTAGTCAGGGAATGACAATCTATCTACTAACATCAGCACCAGAAGAGCATGGATGATGCTCAAATGATGTCTAAGCACTGTACCATGAAAAACAAACAAACATTTGGAGTTCTTTCTTTCAGAATCTGTGCTCTATGATATTTGGTGGCAGTGTAGCATGAGAGCATATTGTATATGCCTTACCCTGTCCTTCCTTGTTTTGGTAATTTGTTGGGGGGGAAAATATCTATTCCTTGTTGAACATTTTCTTGAACTAATAACAAGTAGGGTTGGGAAGGCATTTCTTTATCTTCTTTAAATTCCCCAGTTTCGTTTACAGGAGAATGATAATGAAAAAGCCTTGTGGGGGGCATCTGGTTGCTAACTAAATCCATTCAAACTATTAGATATCCTAGCAAAGGTCAAACCATCTGAACCATAAGTTGAAAAGCCTCATAGAGGTCACTGAATTTTGAGTGAGGGTCAATAGTCCTCAAGAGAACTTGCAACAATAGTGATAGACTGTAATTTAGAACATCAGAAAAAGAAATGGCCCCATTTTGCTAGGAACCTAATGGACTGGCTTTCATCCATGAAAATCTTTAAGCTTCTTCTTTTTCATACAAGTATGCATCTGTGGAACTGTCTCTAGTGACAGTCATAGCAAAGAAAATGTAAGAGAATGCTCAAACACTGCACAAAAAATGTTGTTAACCCTGTGGCTTACTGTGGATCACAGGAAAATCTCACTTCCCTGTTTTGCTTTCAACTGACCCATTGATTCATTATTTCCCCTGCTGAATTTCAATCAGAAAACAAGCAAATGAGTAAAAGGGACATTGGTGAGTATTATTTAAATCAAGCATTGTGAGCATTCCAAATTTCTTATATTTAAATAAGCAATTTTAGAAATATCTGTAAATGTTAATAGGAACATTATTGCTTTTTTTTTAATTTAATACTGCAAATCATAATAGTTCAAAGCAATACTATGATAGTGTTTTTGTGTTCAGTTGGAGCATATTTACATACTTAAACTAGGAAGTTCAATAATGGACACAGGCTGACTGTTCTTACAAGAAAACTGCTAGTTATGGTCTTCTAATGTATTAAATAAATAAATAATAAAGTTGGAAATGACCTTGGAGGTCATCTAGTCCAACCCCCTGCTCAGGCAGGAAACCCTATACCATTTCAGACAAATGGCTGTCCAGTCTCTTCTTAAAAACTTTCAGTGTTGGAGCATTCACCACTTCTGGAGGCAGGTTGTTCCACTGGTTAATTGTTCTATCTGTCAGGAAGTTTCTCCTTAGTTCTAAGTTGCTTCTCTCCTTGGCTAGTTTCCATCCGTTGCTTCTTGTCCTGCTTTCAGGTGCTTTGGAGAATAGCTTGACTCCCTCTTCTTTGTGGCAGCCCCTGAGATATTGGAACACTGCTATCATGTCACCCTTCACCCTCCTCTTCATTAAACTAGACATACCCAATTCAAGAAACTGTTCCTTAATCCCCTAATCATCTTTGTTGCTCTTCTCTGTACTCTTTCTAGAGTCTCAACATTTTTTTTATGTTGTGGTGACCAAAACTGGATGCAGTATTCCAAGTGTGGCCTTACCAAGGCATTGCAAAGTGGTATTAATACTTCACGTGATCTTGATTCTATTCCTCTATTAATGTAGATGTCCTCAAAAACAGTCCTCAAAATGCTTTGAAAGTTTATCTTCGACACATTATAAAAATATTTTTTTATAAAACAGCTGTCAGTGTTTTGTCTACAGTGATACCTGTGGTTATGGAACAGCAGTTTTACTCTCAAATAATGTAATGTTCTATGACTAAAAGGAAATATTCTTCTAATCTGACCATTAATTAAGTGTAATTATATTTAAGATCTGCTGCCTGGAAACATATTGGAATAAAATCTGTCCCCCAAATTCAACAAGCCTGCAAACCTTTTAGTTATTACAATTCTATTGGGTGGTAACCTATTTACTTACTCTTTTTGCCATATGAAAGCAATGCATCCATGTTGATTAATTTTACTTAGAAAAATTCTTATAGTTTAATTAAATGTACCACACTGAACAGTGACATGCATTTCTGAATAATCCTGAAGGAAAGGAACTGCTTCTTCCAAGCTATTCAAAGCATTATTTCATAAGTACAGCATAAATAATTACAAATATTAAAGCAACAGAGAAATAAAGGGGTATCTGGAGAGAATAAGTTGGGCAAGGCTATTTAAGTCTATTTAGGAAAACTATAGGATTCTGTAAGTATAAATGAATGTAGTTCATCTATTCATCATTCTGCCAATCAAGATGCCACTTGATTTTACTGTGGTTGGTGAACAGAAATTTCTCTTTCCTTCATAACTAAATTTTATTATACTTCCTAACATAGTGATAAGTAGACTTTTATTGTGATGGTTGCACTGTTGGAAGACCAGATTGAACGCATTTCATCTTGGAAAAAATCTATTTATGTGGTCACTAAGAATTGAGACTGACCTAACAGAACATTAACATCAACCATACTTTTGTCAGATAGGAGAACAGTGACAAACTAAAGCTTGTTTAATCTGAGATTAGTATAGGATTACCTTAAATATTGGAGTTTAAAGATAAGCACCTCAATTTATTAATTTATATAATTTATATAATGAACTCCAAATTGTCCTGGAGTGTTTGTAGTTTTTCAATAAATGGAAACATAGTTTCTCATCATTCTCATATTGTGAGTCTTGATAAAATGTAATTGTTAAATATTTTTTCTGTGATTTCATTGACATTAAAGTCTATTCAGAATAAAATTTTCATATTGAAGAAACAGACTTTTTCTCTAGTTCTTAAAAAAATACTGCTTCACAGTTGATAATGAAGCAGAGTTTTCTGAAGTATGTAACATTTCATGATTAAAAAATCACATTCATATTTTGTCCACTTGAAACTTTTTGAAACTTTCTGAAAATTTAGTATATAATTCATTATTTTAACTGTGAAAGTTAAATCATGTGGCCCGATTATTATTCCACAATAATATGGACCATTATTCCACAATAATGAATATTTTGGCAATTGGGTATTTAGGTACAAGGGGAAAATATTCCATTGCTGGAAAAGTGATGTGCAAAAGATTTGATTGTCCATAATGAAATTTAGCAGCCACTAGAAAAATAAATTTACTGAAGTTTAAATCCTAATTGACTGGCATCATTTGTTTCTCACACATTAATCTCAAATAAGGTTCTGTAAAGCTTTGATTGGCTATTTCAGTTTGAAGGGGATTCACTAAAGTCACACTTTTGAATTAAATATCTGAATGAATTGCTGCACAGAAATATGAAGATTTGATAAACAAAGATTGTGGGCTGATTGAGGGATTTGATGAAACTGTTATTGGTAGCCAATGAATTATATACCCTTTGCAATATTCACCAATCAGACCATTTTGGGAAAATATGTTTGTTTGTTTATTTATTTAACATACGGCATACAAGGCCAAGGAGACTACAATATTATACACATGGTAGAGGTCTTGCTAGCCAACAGTCATTAGCCCATTCATTGTACCAGTGCACCACAAGAGAGTGAAGTAGTTTCATTCAAACTGGCCTGCAGTGTTCTCAAAGGAAGTGGCTCATCCAGGGCTTTTCCTTCACCACTCCTCCAATCACATCTACCAGATCCAGCACCTGTTTCAGTTCCTTTGCAGGTCCTTGTGCAGAACACAGCCGGCATTTTGCCACCACCAAAATAGGAGTGTCTGTCTGTCTGTCTGTCTGTCTGTCTGTCTGTCTGTCTATCTATCTATCTATCTATCTATCTATCTATCTATCTATCTATCTATCTATCTATCTATCTATCTATCTATCTATCTATCTATCTATCTGGAGTGCTGGCAATTACTTAGCACATCGAGCATCATTAAGCCCCTGCTTTGGAAAATATAGTTGTTCTATATCCCTCATCCATTACAATTTGTTTGGGTAGGCTCAAGTGGGGATAAGGAAGGAAAAGGAAGAATAGGAGCCCTACATTTATTTTCCTGTTGTTGATTTTTTAAATTCTGTTTTCTCTAAATCATCTCCCTGTTTTATCCTTATTTTCTTTGTCATTTTTTTTAAAAAAAGATCATACAATATTAATAAGAATTACCACTATTTGAGCAAAGCCTATAAAAGCTATCTGCTAGTGTTTGTCCACCAAACAACTGGAGTTTTCTCCATTATTTGTTAAAATGTATGACTTCCCACAATACACTAAGACATTTAATTCAGGATTGACAAAAGTAGAACAATAATTCTAATCACATGACACAGTGATTATGTTTTGCTATATAAAACAATATTCTGGTTTGTTGCCAACTCTAATTCAGGAAAGATGAAGTCCCCAATATTCTGCTAACATAGCTCATTCTTACACAGACACACAGACACACAGAGACACACACACAGACACACACACAACTTATTGGGGTGTTCAACTGGAGCTTTTTAAGGGTTATCTTGATACTTCTCTCCAGAATTCTATCTATCTGAACCATCTTCTGATGAGCCATTGCATTTTCACAAAGCATGTTCCCACTAGACCTCTGCCAAATTTGGCAGCAAAATCTGGTTCCTATAAAAGAATGAGATGAATTTGCATGACAGATTGGGTGGGTAGAGACTTGGTAGTACTTTGATTTGAATTTTAAATTGGAAGCATATAAATCTTATATCCTAGATGAAATTATTGTTTATGCATCATATAAAAATATGATTAAAAATGAAAGAGGAATTTGAATGATGAATTGAAACATTAATGGACACAAATAGTTAGATACCCATTTATTATCTTGTACAAAGAAATACAGAAGAAAAATGAATTAAATATTATAATATTGGAAAAGGCACAATTCACGTTAACATGTTTATAACAGAGATATTGGGAGAATGGTAAAAGACCTGGTAAAATTTTGGCCAATTGTTTAAAGCAAAAGATAGGGCAATGAAATAAAAACGATAGGACAATATCATACTACTATTCCAATGCTGATGCAAATGATAGATGCCTTCAATAATATACAGGATATTCTATTAGTTGGTCCAAATTGGAGTTTATGCCAATAGATGGAAACTTGTTTACCTATCCACTTAAGGAATATTAATTCTCTATTTGCATCAAATTCATTTAATATTTAGGTATGTGTATACTGAAATAATAACTCACTTAATAACATGTAATATATGTAAAATATATAATAAGATTTCTTCATATTCTGCATGGATAGATGGGAGTAATTAAACCTCATTCTTGGGGAGAAAGGAGAAAAAAATAAATACTTGGGGTAGCTATGAGAACACTTATATGCAGATTAAAAGTGGGGCTACTCTAAAGAAAAACAGGCAGAGAAGCAGCCTATTTTTATTTGACATTAATTGCATAGAACAGTCTCTGTCAAAATATGGATTCCATACCCATCATAGTCCATATCATTTTTATCTATCTTCCTTTATGCTGACACTGCCTTCATTCTTTTTTTTTTAATTTCAGGCTGGGCTTTGACAGAGCATTCAGGGCTCTACCAACATTTTGCCATTGGAATGGTAGTTTACATCAACATTGAAATGTAGTATGAGATTGTCCTATCTTTCTTTTTATTTCATTGTCCTGTCTTTTACTTTAAACAATTGACCAAAATCTTACCAGGTCTTTCACCATTCTCCCAATATCTCTGTTACAAATTAACTACTCCAAAACAAACATGATCATATTCACTATGATACAAACCAAGTGTCATTATAATTGGAAAATCAATGACATCTAAATTTCAAGTATTTATATATCTATTTTCATTCTTCCACCATTTGGAAACAATGAACCTGAGCAGCTACTATAGTTGTCCAAATGACTTCCAAGTCTATAGTTAGATTCTAGAGGTATAAGAGCAATAACTTTATCCCAGCATCATTAAATTATTCTCAACCAAGATGCAGTGCCTTCTAGTGTACCTACAAAGATAAAACAGCATTAGAAGCAATCCAATCAAAATTGCTTTGTGTTCCTAAATCTGAACTAAATGGCTTTCTTGGTTAGAAATGGATTGGGCTTCTGCTGAGGTCCACACTAATATGTGTCACTTGAAATATTGGCTGAAGCACATTATCTGAAATGAATCCTTTACTCTGTCTATCCTTGCTGACATGTTTATTTCCTTTTGATAAAAAAGGTGCAGCATTTCAGCCTTTCTCTGGGGCAGTGAAAGCTTTGTTAAACAGAGGTCAACAGATAGTCCTTGGACCTGCAGAACAATAGATTCCAAACTTTAAATTATTGATGTCATGGCAGATCTTTGTCATTCCTATACCAATATCTTTTCTGTCAACATAATGCAGTCCAAAAGCTTACTCTTGAAGATTCTGATATCACCTCAAATTCAGACCATATTTTAGATGCAGTTTTCAAAATAATTTCACATATTTTTCTTCCCAGTCTCATGTGACATACTTGTTTCTCTAGTTAGTGATTTATTTCCTTTTTTAATTAAATGTTTGAGTCCATATGAAGTAGCGATTGTGCACTTTCTATTAGGAGATTGGCAAGAGTTGTTAAGTTCAGTATCAGTTTTCATTTCTGATCAGATGAAATTTGAAGGCTTCAAGAGTTGCCTTTTTTATACCATTTCATATGGAATATATATACCTGTTCCATTTTCTGTTACAGTTCTAGAATTTGTGATTGATTTAATGCTGCTAAGAACTCTAATTTTCCCTGTATTCAAATGTTCCATTCTGTTTCAAAATAGAAGATAAGGGAGCAGGAATACAATTCTTATTGATTCCACTTCTTCTCTCTTTGTATATAGGAAGAACTTCAAAGACCTAAAATACAGCTCAAATGAAAACATCAATCCCATCTTATTTGAAATGGAATTCCTGGGGCATGTATGCATTGGTTCTTATTTCAATTTCTATTATCCTTTAGCTATTATAGAAGGGAAATCATAGGAGGAAAGCCCCGGGTTGCAAAACTGACAACTTTCAGATGCTTTTATATGTAACTCAGTAAATATAGATAGGCAGCTTAGACATAAACCTTTTCCTCAAAGAACTGGAGATAATAGTGGGAGTTAACTATTTATTTTATTTTTTTGCTTTGTGTCAAAGATTTGGAATGTTCCATTTCTTGTTGGATATTAAAGGAATCACACACGCTTTGCAAAGTTAAAAAAAGTGATTATTTTTTTACAGAAAGGGAAAAAATACACATAAGCAGCATATATGTACATAGAGCAACACATCAAAATTTACAGAAATATAGTAGTTGTATTTTGAACAGGACTTATTTGATATAGAGATATCTTAATTAGACAACTATAGCATCCAGTCCAGCTTGCTGGGTTCTTTCTTTATAATGTTCACTTGAAGCAAGCAATCTATCCAATCCCTTTGCTTTTGGCTAGATCTAACAGCTAGCAGATCACTGGTCCAATGGAATGAGGAAAAAGAAACTTCAAACTTATTATTATTTAGCTTTGGATGTTCTTAAAGACAAGATGGAAAATATATGACCCTCTAGTCTAAGCCTAAGAAGACTTATTCTCTATATCATTGTTGGAGAGGTTAGATGTTAGATAAAATCTGGAGATGTTCCTTGTAGTTTCCTTCAATCTCTACCTATTGGGAAGGTTTTTTGTTTCTTTGCCATTTGCAACAATTAGCTGGGAAGACATTGCTTCAATTATGATTCCTTTGTTTCTTTTGGCCAGCTGGAAGACTGCATTCATTGGGTATCAGGGCTATAAAGCAGTTCAGATCTGATTCCAAAAAAAGATGCTTTACATAACATATAATCTATGATCCAAATGGTATAGAGCAATTTTACTGTTTGATTAAGACTACATAATTGAGATAAACAGTAAATAGGTTAATAGTTTATTTTCTTAGTAATAACGAACACTTTCTACAGAAAAGTTACCTGAAAAGTGATAGGAAACAGCCAATGGTTGTTGATAATTAGTTAAAGTTACTGTTCATCTGAATGTTTTAAATCAGATTGCCATTTTCTCTTATATGGATGAAAACTATTTTTCATGAAAGTAGAAAGGCTAATGATATTAAATCCTTCTCAGGAAAAGATTCCATATTACATCTTATGAGGTTGAGCAATGTAAGCTAGAGTCTTGTTCAATTAATTTGAATTATTTCCTAGTAAATACATACTCAGTATTAAGCACTATCAAGGTCAATGGGACTTAGTTCCAGGTGAGAGGGTATAAGACAGCATTATAGAAGAGTTACCATTCATTTCACTTTTATTGCATAAGTTTTAATAGTTTGGAGGAAGTTCAAAGTGAAAAACAATTTCTATGATTTTCATAAAACAAGAGTAAAATGTAGTGGTATTAAAGCTGGGTATGTTTTTAAGCACATTTTAAAGATTTGATAATATTTTTTCTGAGATATTGTTCAAATAAGTAGGAAGAAGAATAGAAACTATTGAAAAAGTGTTACAGCATAGGATTAGTGAAAACAAAAATAATAATTACATTTTTATCTCTGACTGGCATTCAAATATGAAATAATTACAGATGTGTTTCTATTATTTTAACTTTATTTTTACAGGGACCAAGTAGTTATTGGCAAGCTTATTTGGTGTATGTAATTTAAGAAAAGTGTATACAATGAATTTTATTGTGACTGCCATCAATATCTATAGATTTGATATCACAATTGTGGGCACATAGATTTTGGCTTCCATTTACTTCTGTATTCATTTTTATAACATAACCTCATAAATTTTGTACAGCAAAATAACAATATAATCATATTTTCATTGAGCTTTAAGGCTAGCTTAAAGCTTAGTTTCTCAGTAACAGATGGCAGTTTTTATCATTTTTTCAGTACATTAATGTAAGATGAATAGTCATGTAATATGAAAGCTAAATGAACACCTGAAAGTCATTTTAAAAAATCATAATAATTTTATTACAATTACTTTATTCCATAATTTGTGCTGAATGTAAAATAGTTTAAATTCTCATGTTAAAATTAACCGAACAAAAATTAATGTATTTTTAGGTTATAGTGGGAAGTCTCAATTTTTCTTTTGTGTTCAAAATATTATTTTAAAAAATTCCTAACATCTAAATAATTATTTATTTAATATGTTCTGTGTATTTCAGTGTCATTTCCTAGTATTACCCCAATATAAGTCATTTATCTTTGCTAAATTGAAATTCTTGATATATTTTTTATTCGGCCAGTAAGAGTTTTACATTTATTAAGTACTACACACCATCCTTCTGCTTACAAGGTCAGATAAATTGATAATCTATGGCCATAGGATACAAAAATGCTTAGAATTAAGAATAGTCTGCACACATTAAAAAAATACTGTCAGATCTGAAGCCAGTAAACGTGTTCCTATACAATGAAAAAAATATATTAACCAGCAGATTCATTTAGGAAAAATCTGAAAAAGAAAAAAATGGAAGAAACAGATTAAAAGGGCATAGAATTTTAAAATAAAATACAAGAAGCTTCTCTTTTTTTGGAATGTTAAATATTTTAGAATGCATCTTTTTTATATTCAATAGGAATTGTGCATGCAACTGTCTTTGTAACCAGTTACATCCTGTCAGATCCAGTGAAATTGACAGATATAATCAGGGTCAGGCAGTCTAATAAATAGACCTGGCCCTATATATTCTATGTCTGTGGTGGCAAACCTGTGGCATGTGTGCCACAGGTGACACGCTGAGCCATATCTGTGGGCATGTGCACCATTGCCACAGAAAGAGGGATGCAGGGCCAGGCTCCTCCCCTCCCCACCCCCAGCTGTCTGGGAACAGCTGCGAGAGCTGGGAGGGGTGAGAGAACCTATAAAAGGAGTAGTTTTGGTGGGAGAGTGAGTGAACAGCCTTTGGAAGTGACCAGGGGTGGGTTTCAAATCATTTAACAACCAGTTCTCTGTCTTGCCTTCCCTCCATCTTGGTTGGGCTCAGGGGGTCAGCTGGGATGGGAGCAGGAGGGTGGGGCTCATCAGGTTCCAGCTGGAGGAAGGCAAGGGGGTCTGGTTAGGGGGGCAGAGGAAAGCCACCCCCCACCGAACCTCTCATCCACACTTCAGTCACGTAGGATTGCATATAAGAGGCAATGGACAGGGGGCTGGGGGGGTGGCTGGCAGATGGGATGGCTGGCCACCATCTCCCTTCTGCAGTGCAGCCCCATTGGTGTGGGCAAAGACAGCCCCAGGATGGCCGGAAAGGAGCCCTCATCTGGTGCGGGCCCTGTCTACATGGTGGCTCTGACAGAGCCGGTGGCTGCTGCTCCTCCTGCTGCTCCAAGCCCCTTCACCGTCCAACCACACAGGGAAGCAGGAGGTGACAGCAGTGATCCCAGCTGGCAGAAGATCTGGAAGTGAAGCTGTGCCATCCATCCTCACGCTGGTGGAGACAGTGGTGGGGGAAGATGAGCTGTGGCACACATCCACCCCTCCCGACTGCCACCCCACATTGTCCTGCATGCATGGCCCAGAGGCACATGTGGGATGATGTGGGGCAGCAGCAGCAAAGGGTGGGAGCATACCAGATCCCACCTTCCACCACTGCCCCCCCCAGTGCGAGGATGGTCAGCACAGCTTTGCTTCCAGATCTGCTGCCTGACACCATTGGCCTCCACACACAGAGGCCAGTGAGTGCATGGGGGACGTCAGGGTCCATCAGCAGCCACAGCATGCTGGCTGTCCAGCATAATGGTGGAACTGGCTATGGAGCTGCATCAGGATGGGTGAATATGGCTCTGGGATGGCTGGAAGGAAGCCCTTGCCCGGCCTGGGCCCATCCACTTGACGGCTCTGATGGGAGCAGCTTCTGATGCTTCTACTGCTGGTGGAGGGGCAGCTGGTGCATGAGATCCATTGCCTCATCGGGCTACCTCCTCCTGCTTCCCTGCATGTCTTTATAGATGTAGAGAATACATCTATAAAGATGACTTTGATAGAAATTTGCAGGAAACAAAAGCAGACAAAACATTGTATTAAATCCAGAATTATGAGATAATATTTGCAAGCAGATCAAGCAGATGTCTTCTCAATTCATTCAACTATAAGAAGGGTGAAGAGATACAGAATAAACAATATCTTGCTATTATAGTCAATAAAAATAAAAGTATTTTTAGAGTTCCTATGAAGTTGATTTTCTGGTCTACCTACTGAAGATCACCAGCAGCTTAACTGGAATCTGAAAAATAATGAAAGCCTACACAGCTTGCAAAGCAGAAAGCCTAGCACAGCTTGCAAATACATGAGTATTCAGATGTATGCCAAAACATACTCATACTGCTGGTTCTGGACCAACCACAGCTTTTAATTGCTTTTCAAGTGCAACCCCAGGTAGAATGCATTGCAATAGTGGAAAGTGAAACAAGAATAGAATGACAAAGTAGGGCTGCCCATTTCAAGAAGGAATACCGGTAGTATGAAGTTGTGCAAAAGTCCTGGGCTCCTCGTTGAGCAGGAACTGCAAATTCAGATTTCCATGCCAGGGAGAATGGCACCCCAGAAGTTCAAAAATAAAACTGGGGAGCTTAAAACCTACAGTAAAGCCTTAGGTTGAGTCAAAGTCTGTTCTTCCTTATCCAAACTCCACGTTCTCCTGGCACAAGGAAAAAAAACACACCTTGAGAACATTGCTTGCGAAAACTTATTCAGTTGGAGAAAGGAGACAAAATGGAACTGTTTCTTGCTCCGTTCTTATTTAACTTTTATACTGATGATTTTGTAGTGATCATGAAGTCACAAAATTATTCACATCACTATATAGATGGAATATTTCATTGTTAATGTACACTAATGAAGAAGGCTCTTCTCCAGTGAGCCCTTCCTTCTCATTAGGTGGCCAAAGTATTTGAGTTTAAACTTCAGGATCTGGCCTTCTAAAGAGCAGTCAGGGTTGATCTCCTCTAGGACTGACCAGTTTGATTGCCTTGCAGTCCAAGGGACTCGCAGGAGTCTTCTCCAGCACCATAGTTCAAAGGTTTCAATTCTTTGGCACTCAGCCTTTCTTATGGTCTAACTTTCAACTGGGAAGACCATAGCCTTGACTATACACATTTTTGTTAACAAGGTGATGTATCTGCTTTTTAGTGTGCTATCTAGATTTGCCATGGCTTTCCTCCTCAGGAGCAAGCATCTTTTAATTTCTTGGCTGCAGTACCCGTGTGCAGTGATCTTGGAGCCCAGGAAAATAAAATCTGTCACTACCTCCATTTTCCCCCCATCTATTTGCCAGGAATTGAGAGGGCTGGATGCCATGATCTTGATTTTCTTAATGTTTAGTTTCAAGCCAACTTTTGCACTCTCCTTCCCCCACAACAAGAAAGTTCCTCTTTACTTTCTGCCATTAGAGTGGTATCATCTGCATATCTTAGGTTGTTGATATTTCTCCTGGCAATCTTAATTCCAACTTTTGATTCATCTAGCCCTGCCTTTCTCATGATGTGCTCTGCATATAAGTTAAATAGGCAGGGCAACAGTATACAGCCTTGCCGGACTCCTTTCCCAATTTTGAACCAATCAGTGGTTCCATGTCCAGTTCTCACTGTTTCTTCTTGACCCGCATATAGGTTTCTCAAGAGACAAATAAGATGGTCTGGTACTCCCATCTGTTTAAGAACTTGCCACAGTTTGTTGTGATCCACACAATCAAAGGCTTTAGCATAGTCAATGAACCAGAAGTAGATGTTTTTCTGGAACTCCCTAGCTTTCTCCATGATCCAGCGTATGTTGGCAATTTGATCTCTCGTTCCTCTGCCTCTTTGAAATCCTGCCTGTACTTCTGGTAGTTCTCAATCCACATACTGCTGGATCATGTTTGCCCTCCAGCAAACAAAAAAGCTATTGGCACTCATTGGGTCTACAGAATTAAAAAGTAGACAAATGGTGAGTTGTTGTACAAGGCCAGACTTGTAGCCCAGGGTTTCGCTCAATGCTATCCTGAGGACTACACAAATACTTATTCACCTACAGTGCGGACTGAGAGTGTGAAAATCGCCTTAGCCACTGCAACTATCCTTGGCCTAGAAGTTTTCCAGTTTGATGTTGAAACAGCTTACCTACACGCTGATCTTGATGAAGAAATTTATGTGAAAGGTCCTCCAGGTTTCCAACAGCAAGAAGGGGATACTTGGTTTCTACACAAAAGTCTTTATGGTTTGAAACAGTCTGGTTTAATATGGTATTTATGTCTTTCTGACAAACTAAATTCAATGGGCTTTATTAAGTCCGAAACAGATGAATGCATGTTTACAAAAAGATCTGATAATAGGTATGAGATAATTCTTGTTTATGTTGATGATATTGTTTATATTGGTCCAAATAAGCAGATGAGTGAATGTTTTGCTAAAGCTTTACAACAGTTTTTCACATTGAGGTCTTTAGGACATATTAACACTTATTTAGGTGTTCAAGTTACCAAAACTCAAAAGGGGTTCAGTCTTACACAGGAAGATAAGATTGAACAACTATTGCATCACTGCAACATGAAGGATGCTAAACCAGTGAGTATACCCATGCAAACCGACTTTCACAACTTGACACATGAACCAAGTCTTGAGTTCGAGGATCAAACACTTTATCGCTCAGTCATTGGGTCGCTGCTATATATTAGTAGTTGGACTAGACCTGACATTGCACTTAGTGTTAATCTCCTATCACGACACGTAGGCAAGGCAAAACAGTTTCATTGGACATGTGTTAAGGAATTATTGAGATATCTAAAACACACCAAAGACATGAAGTTATTGTTAGAACCCACACATACTGACTATGCAGAGTTATGTTGTTATGCAGATTCTGATTGGGCAAGTGATAAAAAATCACGTAAAAGCACTTCAGGTTATATGATGTTTTTAAATGGATGTCCTGTTTACTGGCATGTGCGCAAACAGAATTTTGTTTCTTGTTCCTCTACAGAAGCTAAGTATGCTTGTGTTTCTAATGCATACAATTCCTTAACCTGGTTTGATGCTTTAGTCACAGATATCTGGATACCTCTGGTTCGACCGATCACTGTGATGGAAGACAACGAATCTGTGGTTTACATATCTGAGAATCGATTTAAAGGTTCCAGGTCTAGACACATTGACATCCGTTATCAAAACATAAGACAAACAGTTAAACATAGTTTTGTGACATTACAGTATGTGTCTACACATGATCAAATTGCTGATATGCTGAACAAACCACTTCCTACAGCCCAACACGAGTATCTGTGCAAGAAGATGTTCCTTATCTGATTTTCTGCTTCGCTGACAAAAGAATAGGATGACACTGTGTGTTTTTTAGGTTTGCCAGCTTCACTCATTTTTATCTATACATTTTCCCCTGCTCTTTGCACCTGTGTTACTATCTTTCTGTCAAAGCTCGTCCTGCAGCAGGCAGAGCGTAGGACCGAAAACAGGAACGAGAGACCTCCACTGCGAACTGACAGCACTTTATTCCTCAAGGCAACAGCCGCAGCAAGAAACAAAGCCAGCGTTGGCCACTACCCTCAGCCAACGCTGCTATATACATGCCCAAAGCACCCACCCATAGTCCACCCAAACACACCCACGCCCTCCCATTCCCTATATCTCCCCCACCCCTCCCCTACAAGCCCTTTCGCCCAGCGCCTAACCAGGTACGCCCTCCGTGCTCCACCATCACCATGCTCCACCCCCACACCCCCTCCCTGCCGCGCCCGGCTCTGGTCCCCTCCATGGTCTCCTGCGTTCGGGGGCCCCAGCCACCCAGGCATCACAATGGGAACGGGTCCGTCCCCCAACAGGCTCGTCGGCTCCCAAGCAACACTGTCCTGCACAAGTCCATCCAGCGCCCCGAGCCGCTCCGCTGAACGAGGTCCCGGCAGCTGAGGTTGTGGGAGGGCCGGCGATGGGCTGCGGGCTCCCGAGGTGGCGGCCCCTGCGCCAGCTGTTTCGGAGCCTCCGTCGGTCGTGCCGTGGGCCGGGGAGACCTGCACAGATGCGGCACCAGGCGGAGTCAGCAGCTGCGGTGCGGACGGGGGAGACAGCAGCAGCGGCGCGGCCTCCAGAGCCTCCCGGGCCGCCGTGGAGCTGGGCGGGTCCGGCGCGGCCTCCGGAGCCTCCCGGGCCGCCGTGGAGCTGGGCGGGTCCGGCGCGGCCTCCGGAGCCTCCCGGGCTGCCGTGGAGCTGGGTAAGTCCGGCGCGGCCTCCGGAGCCTCCCGGGCCGCCGTGGAGCTGGGCAAGTCCGGCATGGCCTCCGGAGCCTCCCGGGCTGCCGTGGAGCTGGGCGAGTCCGGCATGGCCTCCGGAGCTGACTCTGTAAACTGTTTAGAGAGGACTGTAGATCACTGTGAAGCAGTATATAAGTCTAAGTGCTATTGCTATTAGTCAATTTTTTCCCCTATTCTAGAGGAGGGCAGTTGAGCCCTGCACTTATTTTTTTCCAGGGCAAGGTGATAGTCTAGATACTATATGACACTGAAATCTGAGGTGAGGGGGATCGTTGCCAAATTGGAAGTAGTCCAAAAGAACTTCATAGGAAAATTTTGGGCTTTCCCCAGGCCATTCTGGCTGCTTATCTAAAGGTGAAGGTAGGGCTAACCTCCATCGTTGACAGAATACAGCATGCATTATTGTGCTTTATACCAGAGGCTCGAAACCTTTTAGGCACCAGGGACTGGTTCTGGAGGGACAGGTTTTTCTTCGGACCGGAGGGGCTGTGGTTTTGTGTGCTGCCTGCATCCCATGGATGGGGCTTCACTTGTTTCCATGGCCCAGTTTCTGGCATGCCGTGGCCCAGTACCGATGCATGGACCAGGGGTTGGTGACCTCTGCTTTATACAAAACTATAAAGCCTTTGAGAATCCTGCCCTGCCAAGCTTTATTATAAACTTTGGAATAAGTGGATCCTTCTGAAGAATATTTTTAATTTTTCATCATTAAATTCAATAATGTATCTTACTTTTGCTATTGGATAATATGAAGTTTTAGCTTTTTTAAGCTCTTGCTATAACATATTTGACCAAAAAATCCCAGAAATACACAATGTCTCAAGATTTTATTTATTTTAGTTTGCAAAAAGTTCTTTTAAAAAAAGGTCTGTGAAGTTTACACTGTCTTTCTTCTCTTGTCTTTTTATATATTTAATAGGCTACTGATGCATATTAGAATTTAATTACACCAATTAGTACTGCCACATCAGACATATGATGTACCTTCAATTAAGAACTACCTAATGGATATTAGTACAATTTAGCTTTGTTATTAAAGTTCCAAGAACAGCACAAATTAGCATTATGGTTACAAAACATTATAACACTCAGAACATTAAAACTGCATATTTTTAGAATGACCTTATAAGCTAATGCTTCTTTTGAAAAAGGAAGAATGGGTATCTTGATTGTATAATATATGCCTGGTATCTGGACAAAAAAGATGAAATTAGTATTCTGTTCTTAAATCCTGAAAGCTCTTGAAAATTTTTTTGTATCCTGGTATAATTGATAATGTTATAGATATGAAACTCAGTATAAAATACTGCATAACACTGCACAATGAAGTCTTAGCTATTAGCACAGAGTGTATACAGACTGCCTTATGATCTGATTTAAGGACATGAAATAGAATTTTACAAATTCTTAAACATTCAGAAATGGGTATAGCTAGTGGTAGTTTGATCAACCTTGATTGATCTGGATATGGAACAAGAATAAAGTGGGAATGAGAATAATAATTTAATATTTCAGTTCTGAGGCCACTCAACTCCACAACAATACTTGCAGCCCAAAAGTGTCATGTTTAATTGTTCCATTGTCCATTATGAGAAAAACAAATACACATAGTTATCTTGTTTTTAATGATGAAATTTAATGGATAACTAAAGATGAAGCATAGCTAATTGGTGCAGAATCATTCCATTTCTTTTTGTCCATTTTTATGTTAGTGGTTTTATTGTATTAGAATTGAATATAATGATGTTTTGAAAGGTAGTAATTCTTGTAGTGAATGTCCAGGCTACAAACCATCTCTATGGTCACTGATGGCCTGTTAGCATTTAATTTTTAATTCACATTCAAGATGGAAAAATGTTGTTTGTCATATGAAGGGACAGGTAGCATGTAAGAAGACATGTAAGCACATAGGCACAAACAGGTTCCCCAAACACCTCCTTTTCTGGATAATGAAAAATTTTATTTTTTAAAAAACTGGAGGTAAAATTCCAGGAATCACAGTTGCAGTGCTTGACCTGACCAAAGAAGTAAAGGGTATCACTCTCAACAGTTGTAATAAACTGCTGGAATTACCCTATTCCATCCAAGAGAATTACATTTTGAAAGGATTTTGTTTAAGAAGAAATTGGTATCAAAGTTTAGTTAGGATATTCTATTACAGTTTTGATCTTTACTTATGTGTTATGCAGTAAGTCACGGGTCAGCAACCCACAGCTCTGGAGCCACATGCAACTCTTTCAGCCTTCTTCTGTGGCTCCCAGTCATCCTCCGCCATTTGCAGAGAGAGAGAGACAGAGACACAGAGAGGCACTTTTGCTTCCCTTCTCTATCTCTGTCTCTGTCTCTGTCTCTCTTTCTGTCTCTGTTTCTCTCTCTCTCTCTCTCTCTCACACACACACACACACACACACACACAAAGACACACACACACACACACACACACACACACTGAGTGTTGGAAGAGGACTGGCAGACCAAAGGCAGGAGACCCAGCACAATAAGAATGTGTGTCAGCTTGTTGGAGAACAGCATGAAGCCAGCTTGTCAGGTGAGCAAAAGATCGGAGAGAGGGGGGGAGAGAAAGAGAGGGAGGTGGAGAGAGAGAGAGAAAGAGAGAGAACTCATGCACAGTAGCCTCTATTTCATTTTAATTAAACTCTTCAATCAAGCTCCCCCTTTTGTTTGTGTGCGTGCGTGCACACACAAGTTTTGTTTTGTTTTTTCCCCTCTGGGAAATGGGTCCAAGTGGCTCTTTGAGGTTTTAAGGTTGCCTACCCCTTCACTAGGTAAATATTACTGCCTTCTGTCCTTATTGCTCTGCACAACTACAACTTGGTAAAATTTAGCTGAATAAGATTTATTTACTTTTACTTTGACAAGGCCTAATAAGATGAAATAAGTCAAAATAGTCAAAATGTTGAAATAGGCAAGTATTTAGTAAGAGAATACCTATCCACCTGGATAAGTACAGGTTATATGGACCAGATGGCATTCATCCCAAGGTTCTGAGAGAGCTGGCAGACTTAATCGCAGAGCCACTGAATGTAATGTTTTAACACTCCTGTAGCACAGGGGAACTACCAGAAGACTGGGGAAAAACTGATGCGGTTACAATCTACAAAAAGGGGGGGGGGGAGAAAGTTTTCAGCTTGACATTAATATTTGGGAAA
This sequence comes from Vipera berus, assembly GCF_964194415.1. Taxonomy (NCBI): domain Eukaryota; kingdom Metazoa; phylum Chordata; class Lepidosauria; order Squamata; family Viperidae; genus Vipera; species Vipera berus. Next base: position 36,121,262 of record NC_138209.1, read on the forward strand.
ATCTTGAAAATGATAAGTGAGTGGCAGATTTGTGAGCACCTAGAAATGAACAAGATGATTACTAGAAACCAGCATGGGTTTATTAAAACAGATAATGACAGAAAAAAATCTTATTGATAAAGTGACTAGATTAGTGGATTATGAAATGCAGAATTATTCTACTTGGACTCCAGTAAGACATTTAAAAAAATAAACCAGAACATGCAAAAGAAGTTGAGAAACTGAACAGAATCCAAAAACATAATGTCATAACTGTTGGATGCAGTTAAAAAGCAAGGACTAAGGTGAAATCACCTGCCAATTTTGGCATTGCATGGAAATCCTAAATCAAACTTATTTAAGTCCATGGATAATGCTACACATTGCTTTGCTTTTGTCCCTCTCTGGTTAAGGTTGTTGTTTTGTGTGTAGTCTCCCACTTCCAATACACATACAGATACCCCTAGTTGATTATACCTGGGTTACAATAGACTTAGTGATGAAATCTAGTAATATAAAGCTTTGTTGTTTACAGTTCCAAGTTAAACTGCTTATCTTAATTACAGTTGGTACACACTTTTTCATCTGGGATGTGACATTATAAGCAGATTAAATTAGTATGATGGCCTGCAATTTATCACAATTATTAAAGGAGAAAAATCCAAGAATCAGTTAATCATTAATCATGGTAAAACAAATAAATGGAGTGTGCAACCTCTTCAACATCCCATTGGAATATTAATTTTAATTTTAATGAGATCACAACATAGGATAAATTATTATTTATAAAATAAAATGGAACATAGGCTGGTATATGATAGGTCGGGCATAGCAAAATATAAATGTAGCAGTTAAAGATGCAAAAGCAAGTCTTTGAATCTATAAAAAATAAAGCAACAATGTTCTTTATCATTCTATAATTATTTTTATAGATTATATGTGCTATAATGCACATGTACTATAAATTTATTTCCCATTACAATCCCCTATTGGTGTGCAAGGTTATTACAATAATGCAATGAATACATTTGAAAGTTAATTTTTGATTGATTTTTAAAAGGCTTTTTAATATTTTAAATGTTGCAGATGTATTTTAAAGAAAGAAAATAAAAAATAAATCCTGAGAGCTGTCAGTGAAATTTATTCAGAGCTCTGTGCTGATTGAACACCCAGACCCTTGAAGTCTATAACCCTATACATGTTATATGGTAGCAATCATTTTCTGATTATTTCTGTTAGAGGATCAGAAAGAGAGATAAGCCATGGTATTTTTTCTGCTCTGCAAGTGTGCTAGGTCTGTTTGATATGCTGCAGTAATATGGCACACTGTTTCTTTTCCTCTTGTTGTTACACTATGGAATGTGTTCTTTCTCTCAAACTCTAAATAGATACATCCAAGCAAAGCATACTAACCAAGGTTTTACCATTAAGTAATCAATCCTAGTGTTGTATACTGGGTTCATTGCTTGAGAGACGAGACAAGGCGAGTGAGTTCAGTCAGGAACATTCTTTATTTGCTTGCAGGAACTGAACTGGGAAGCAGGGCTGTGAATGCAGCTATTTATACCCTGGCCTCTAGGTGGTGGCCAATAGGTTTAAAGCAACCTATTGCCACCCTAGAGGCAGCCAATGGCAGCACAGGAGATGGGTTGTCTGAGGAGCTGGCAGCTGTTAGCCAGCTCCTTGCTTAAGCAACCTTACAACATTCAAACCCCACGTGGTACACTCAGCAAAACAAGGCCCAATACATTACACCCCTCCCCCCTACAATGTACACACATTATAACAAAAGTAGAAAATAAAATACAGCAATTACAGAGTTTACAAAAGTACAAGATAGCAGTATGCAAAAGTACAGTATTGTTCAATTGTATTCACTAATACAGAGACTTTACTAAGCAGGCAGCAATTATAGTAATCACACAACATTACAGCACAATTATTTTAGGACAAAATCCTGTAAATAAGCTGGAGGCTTATGGATCCTCGTAGATTGCCTGGGTGATCCAGGCAACTCCCTGTCCACCAGCTTGCCCGCCGGGCTGGGTAGACCAGGACCCTTGAGTCCATGAGAGTCTGGCTGACTCAAGTCCCGCTGGCTGGCCATTCCATGTTGGCCCACCCCAGAGTCCATTGACTGAGCAGAGTTAGCACAGCGGCTGTATTTTTTGGGTTGACTTTCCCTGTCAGGGAACCTATGTTGCACTCCCGGGCTATGCCCCTCTACGACCAGTGGCATAGCATGGGGGGTGCAGGGGGGGTTTGCCGCACCGGGCGCAACATCTGGGGGGGCGCACTCACACTCACAGCTCTCTGCCCCTGCCTGGCTCACTTACTCTCTCTCACTGCAGTGCTGGCTGTGCGAATCTGATCCGAGCCGCCGGGTCGCTGCCCACTGTGGAGGGCATTTATATCCTGTCCTTCTCCGAAGACTCAGGGCGGCTTACAATTTAAAGCACAAATCAATGTGCTTAGCAATAGCCTTCATTCTATGTATATGCCTGCTTATTAGGGCTTTCGCCCCCCCCCAAGCGGCATTATTACAAAGTCAGCTTATTGCCCCCAACAATCTGGGTCCTCATATTACCTACCTCGGAAGGATGGAAGGCTGAGTCAACCTTGAGCCTGGTGGGATGCGAACCTGCACTAATTGCAGGCAGCTGGTGTTACTTAAGCAGGCATTAGCTAACTTGTCCAATTCAGCATCTATCTTGTGTTTAAGAGCAAATGGTACTCTATGAGGCTTGATCCTGATAGGCATTATGGCAGGATCAAGTTAAAGGCTATCAGAGGGCCCTTGTACAATCCCAGGCTTGTGTCAAAAACATCTGTGAACTCCTCGCATACTGACGCTAAGTTCGCAGCTTGTGTCCAGTTGATTCCGGTGACTTGGATGCCTAGTGCATCAAACCAATCAAGTCCTATCAGGCTCATTCACTGACCCTCTACTACAATAACATCCAGAGGTCCAGAAAACCCCTTGAATTTGACAGCCAGTGTGGCCTCACCTTTGATGGCAACTCTAGCATTTTGAAAATCGGTCAGGATAATATCGGATGGCCTAAGCTTGGCCCACCTCTTGCTATGTTTGCAAATGAATTGGAATGTATTGAGTGAAATGATGGACACGGCTGACCCAGTGTCCAGTTCCATCTTGAAAGGGACCCCTTGCAGCTTGACCTGAATTCAAACTTTTGGCTTAATGGGACAGCAGGCTCCCATGAAGCAAACACTCCAGTGGCTGGAGCAAAACCCTACGCTAAATTGTCCCAGGCCCCGGTACCTCTCCTGATTGGAATGTCTGATTGGCGGTTCAGTTGGTGGTCCCTCTGGTGACCTCTACAGACTGACATGATGTGGCTGGTCTTCCCACAGGCCCAACACATGGCTGTCCAGGACCTGCTTCTGAGCATTGGTGGTGGCCGCCACAACCCAGGCACCTAACAAAGGGATCTGCCTTGTAAGTTGTCCCATGTTGATTGTCGCTGCGGCACTGCTGGTCATCGTGCCGTTGAAGCTTGTCCACTTCTTGGCTACTGTCAGAGTCTTCAGCATGTGCAGCATCCTCATGGTGGATGGCCTCCTCGTGCTGTGCATTTTTGGTGGGCTGCATGGCTTTCATGGCCCCGCTGGTGGCTTTGTTCGCCATGATCTCCTTCATCGCATCTGGAAATGATAAAGTCTCTTTGGCGAAGAGCTTCTGTTGCAGCTCTTCGTTTCAGAGGCCAAAGACAAGCCGGTCTCAAAGCCTCTTTTCTACATTGGAGAACTGGCACAGGTGTGCAGCCTGCCTCAAGGCCACGATGAATTCGGAAGAGGTTTCACCTGGCTGCTGAACCCTCTGTTGGAACGTGTGCCACCAAACTATTACTGAAAGCTTGGGCTGGAAATGGTTGCCAAGCTGTTTCTTCAAGTCCGTGAACATTACAGATTCCAGCTTTGTCAGAGCAAACAAGTTCTCTGTGATGTTGAATGTTGCTGGGCCACAAACACACAGGAGCATTGCGGCCTTCAGGCCATGTTTGGTAACTTGATTGGCACAGAGACAGTTCTCAACCCTGGAAATGTACAAAGACCATCGTTCTGGGTGAGTAACATCAAATTCTTCCAGCTTTCCGACCTTTGCCATTTCGGGGAAGTCTTCGCAGCTGGGGCTCATTGTCTTCTTGTCCTGCTCCTCCATAGGCCCAAAGACTGATCCACACTGCTCATGGTCACTAGTGTGGCTGTGCTAGGATGACTGTGGGGGGGAATCGCTTTCCTGCCAGGCGTGTTCAGGCCTTATCACTAGTGACTCTCAGCTCTTCGGGAAGAGCAGTATCCCACCTTCATCGCCAGTGTTGTATACTGGGTTCGTTGCTTGAGAGATGAGACGAGGCAAGTGAGTTCAGTCAGGAACATTCTTTATTTGCTTGCAGGAACTGAACTGGGAAACAGGGCTGTGAATGCAGCTATTTATACCTTGGCCTCTAGGTGGCAGCCAATAGGTTTAAAGCAACCTATTGCTGCCCTAGAGGCAGCCAATGGCAGTGCTGGAGACAGGTTATCTGAGGATCTGGGAGCTGTTAGCCAGCTCCTTGCTTAAGCAACCTTCCAGCATTCAAACCCCAAGTGGTACACTCAGCAAAACAAGATCCAATACATTACACCTAGATCTATGTTTATTAAGTCTTTTGATGTCTAGAAGCCACATTCTTAAGTGCTGTACTGTATGTGTTGTTATGCCATCAATCCTTGAAACTGCTGTGTAAAGTTGTTACCTCAATTACTGGCTTGAGCTAATTTTGAGAGCTGGACCCCTAGCTGTATTTATTTGGCAGGAAGGATTTGCTTTGATCATGAAGAATGATTATTAAAAGCCAGAACCCCTCATGAACCTATGCTTTTAATGACATTTGTTGATTAGAAAAAAGGTCCTATTAGAAGTGTTCTGATTTTTGCCTACTATAGACAAATACAACTCTTCTACATGTTCACCTCAAAAAAGGCATCCATAAGTTAAGCAATATAAAATCTCTCATATATAATTATCCTAGGCTTTAATAAAGATAAAGCAGAGTTTAGATCAAGAAGACCAAAAATAAATATCCAAGCCAACATCTCACCAGTATATGCAGCATCTGGAATATGGAGGAAGCTTTTTATGTTTATATACAAACATATACAAGTTCCATTATACATTTTATGACATATAGACACTTCAGTAACATGTATAAGCAGACATATTCTCCTTCTTTCCTTCTCTCCTTCTCTCCTTCCTTTCTTCCTTCCTCCGTCCCTCCTTCCATCACTCCATCACTTCCTGGGGAAAAAAGGAATTGCATGTTTTACTTTTGTAAGTATATTAACAAGACAATGGTTAGCCAATTATTTTATCTTGTTTTAGTACTTTGAAAAAGTGTTTGTATTATAGAAATGACTTTCATTACTTATGTGAACTTTTCCATGAAAAACCCAGGGGAATCAGTTTACAAGAAAGATAATAGAAATAGAATAAAAAATGAAGCTATCATTCTACTGGTTATTTTCAGCTGACATATTTATGGAGAGCTGGTTGAAAATACAGTTGCTTGGGTGACATATCATAAGCCAAGCTCATTTGTATTTTCTGAATTAGGTACTTTGTCCTAGAATGCTTGGGACTGACATTTTCAATGCTAATGTTTCCCAGTAACCCCTTTTGCAGGGCTTGTACAATCATCATGCCAAATTTTCCTGATACAATACTCAAAAAGAGTGGAATTATTTTGAAATAAAAGAACATATGAAATTTACAGTGTGGCATCTTTAAATATTCTTAATGCACCTTTAAAAGCAACAATCTCAGCCCCTCAATAAAAAGCCCATCTTGAAAAAAAATATCTAAATGAAAACCCTGCCTTCACTGTTCCCTCCAAAATTGTGCAACTCTTTTGCACTTAAAGTTCATCCTGTATATGGCTAGTAGAGCTATGTAGCACTTCACATTTTACCATATGCAGCTGCTGTGTGATCTGAGGAAAAGATTCTGCAGCCTTAATTGTTGTTCCAGAAAATTGGTTCTGCCCGGTGGGCAATGCCCAATAAACCAGACATTAATGTGGAGATTTGCAAAACCTTTATTCTTCACATAACAAAGGATGCAGAGGTATCATTCCCAATAGATCTGTGCAAAGGCCACTCCTGAAATACAGTTTTTGATAGATACTTCTCCATAAACCCACCTTAAATCAATTCCTCTTAGGTCATCCTATAACCTTACCAAGGTGTGTTAATATTGTTTAGCTTGCATATGCAATGTCCAGCAGTCATCAGCACATTTGCCCCTAATTTCCAGTAACAAGCGGCATAGCCATAATTAGTACATTAGCCACTCCACCCCAAGTTTCTCTTTTCTCAAACAATTTCCTTTGACATATCTGTAAATTCTCTATATATATTAGCATGTTCATCTGTTCCTTGTTCTTGTGACTCTCAGGTTTTCTGTGCACACAGTTATCTGGTTCCATCCTGAGCAGGCATGTTCTGAGGATTTTACTACCTAGCTAAGATGTTTCCATTCCTTCTCATGCACTAAACATGTCTACAAATAATAATTCTCCATAAAGTCTACAATTTTCCTTCATATTATTTTCACAGACAGGTCTTCATTCATGCTTCTATGTACTTTGAAGGATCTTGGATGCTGAATACGAAGCACTGCATATAAGAAGCATGAAAGAAGCAAGAAAATTTATAAGACACCATTCCTGTAATCTATTTTGATCACTAATTATATAGTGGACTTAAGTAGGGATGCAAAAGAAACAACCTCTAGACTACAGTATAGATTATACATATATATAAGGGATGGAATGAATCTCTTCCATACTGCAACTGTCACAGATATATCAACAAGTATATTTATTTCGTATCACTGGGCAATAACATTCACTAATTCTATAACAAGTCAGCTGAATAAACAAACTGCTTAATCTGTGTTTAAATGCAAAACATTAATTCAATAAAGACCTACTGAAATCATAAGGGAAAATCTTGAAAAGGACTAGAACAATTATAAACTGGGAATACACAATCCTACTAGCAGCCATTTTGCAGAATAACAGAGATGGAAGGGACCTTGGTATTCTTCTAGTCCAACTCCCTGCTTAAACAAGAAACCCTATACGATTAGAAACAAATGTTTGTCCAATCTCTTCTTAAAAATCTCCAGTGTTGGAATACCCACACTGTATATAGTCTTTCTAGCTGTGTTTTAATAGATTGTCATGAGCAGTGCTTTTTTTCTAAAAAAAAAAAAAAGTGCCGGAACTCAGAGGTGCTGTCACTGGGAGCAATGCCGGTGTCTTGCTAGGGTGTTGCCACCCGTCCTTTGCAACCCCATCCCTGCGGCTTGGAGCCACATGTCATGGGGATTCCCCTCCCCACAGCCACCATGGGGATTCCCCTCCCTGCAGGTCCCACGCCACGGCCCGTGCTGAGCCCCCACCTGGAGCTGCTCCAAACCCTGACCCAGAGCTGTGTTCCTCGTGGCAGTGGTCTCCGGCGCTAAAAAGCCTCTTTCCAACCACATCCAGAAAAAAATTGTAACAAACATTGGAATTCTCAAGGCCATGTTTGGTATTTCCCAGCAATCTGTTACTGGAAGAAAAAAGCAATCCCTGCTGCGCTACTGATCCCAGAGAAGCATTTGCATGTATGCAGGTATCCTTAGGGTGCCATAGTTATGGATGAGAAATATTGGTTGCAAAGTTGGCATTTCTGGATGTAATACAGATATTTTGGACTTATTTTTATTTCTTTGCATGTTTGATATTTTTAAAAAGGCATATGCTACTGACTACACTTATGCACATATGTAACATCTTTTGCTAGGATATATGACCACTGCTTTTCCAGAATGTGAAAAGTGAAAGATTGTAACTAAACAAAATTTTAATGTACAGATAATACCACCAGAAATTATTTTAGCCTTTTTAATAAATGTTGTTATTGATGTTAAGCTCACCATGGAAAACATCATATATTGTTATGTATAGTAAAGGTAAAGGTTCCCCCACACATGCGTGCTAGTCATTTCCGATTCTAGGGGCCGGTGCTCATCTCTGTTTCAAAGCCGAAGAGCCAGAGCTTGTCCGAGGATGTCTCCATGGTCATGTGGCCGGCATGACTAGACGCCAAAGGCGCACGGAATGCTGTTATCTTCCCACCGTAGTGGTCCCTATTTTTCTACTTGCATTTTTATCTGCTTTCAAACTACTAGGTTGGCAGAAGCTGGGACAAGTAACAGGTGCTCACTCTGTTACGTGGCACTCAGGATTCGACCTGCCAAACTGCCGACCTTCTGATCGACAAGCTCAGCATCCTAACCCATTGAGCCACCGCATCCCTTTTTGTTATGTATATACTAGGTTAATTATTTAAAGACTGAAGTGCAACATAACTAGATTCTAAATAATCTATTTTTCAAAACACACAACAGTCCAAACAGTAAAAGTAAAGTCCAAATTAAGAATATTTCATTCTTAAAAATTGTTTAATTTAAAGTGGTTTAGTTGTAATAGATGGTTATAGCTTCAAAATAGTTTTTAAGAGTGTACAAAAGATACTATTTTTTTCTAGCATCAGCTAAATTAGACATATTACATTGAGAAAAATGTTTCTCATTTCTTTCCTGTTACCTTTATTGATTTCATTGCAGAGATGTTAACATAGTAAATAGATTATTTTGTTATCTAATTTTACCTTCCAAAAGACAGAAGCAGATGGAAAATGTGAGGTTCTTTCCTGTTGGCTTTTTTGAATTAGCTGTTTTAGATTCTAAAAGTTTAGTTCCTAAAGAAGTAACCTTGTAAATAATTTTAATGTCCTCCTCTAGTGCAGGGTAAGCAACCTTGGTTCTTTTATGACTCAAGGACTTCAACTCCCAGAATTCCTGAGCCAGCATGGCTCAGCTTGGAAACCTCTCTCTTTCCCCTCAGTGTGGCTGGCTCAGGATTTCTGGGAGTTGAAGTCCACGAGTCATAAAAAAGAGCCAAGATTGCCTACTTCTAAAGCCAATAGAGGGAGCTTTTTTTTTTTTTGCAAAAAACAAGGTGCCGGAATGCCGTTGTGAGTGTTCTATGAGAGAAAAAGCCCTGGTCATGAGTTGCCTAGAATGTGTATAGTTTTCACAAAATTTGAGCCTCATTAAAGTTGAGAATCAGCAGCAGCAGGTGGCAGCCTCAGGACTCAATAAACTGGGATTCAGTGGGTAGTGATCAGTCATAGGCATCTCCTGTTCAGTTGGAACAACGAGATGACAAGGCACAACCCTTAAATTCCATGTCTAGGTGAATCCAAAGTGGAACAAAACAAAATTCCTCAATGAGGTTTCTCAATAAGGAAAGGGTAATTGTGGTCTTCTGACTATAGAAATTTATTTTGCTTGCTCTCACATCTTGTTTGTGACACTTGACCATTGCTGATTGACTACCTAATTTGGTATCCTGTGACTCTTGGAATATAATTAGACTATACTATTGTTTCTTGAACTGCATTCAACTTTTTTCAGATAACCTCTTTTGTTAGGCATTTGACTCACATAGTTGTTTGCTTTTATCTGCCTAAAACTTTACTAATTTAGTAGACCAGCGAAAGGCTGTGGACACAGTATACTTAGACTTCAGTAAGGCATTTGATAAAGTAGACCACAACCTGCTGCTTTGTAAACTAGAAAAAGGTGGGATAGACAACAACACCATCAGGTGGATCTGTAGCTGGCTGACAAACCATACTCAGTGAGTAGTCCTCAATAGTACTACATCAAAACGGAGAGAAGTAAGCAGGGGTACCACAAGGCTCCATCTTAGGCCCAGTACCCTTCAATTAAGGTACTCCTTCCTTAATGACTTAGATGAGGGAATTGAAGGGGAACTCATTAAATTTGCAGATGACACTAAATTGGGAGGAATAGCCAACATTCCAGAACACAAGCTCAGGATCTTGACAAACTTGAACAATAGGCCCTTCCCAACAAAATGAGCTTTAATGTGGAGAAAAGCAAAGTTTTACATTTAGGCAGGAAGAATCAAAGGTTTAAGTACAGATTAGGTACAGATTAGCTGCACAATGCTGGCTCAAAAACAGCAACCATGAGTGGTACCTTGGAGTCCTAATGGACAATCACTTGACTATAAGTCAGCATTGTAGAGCAGCAACCAAAAAAGCTAACAAACTCCTGAGTTGTATAAATAGAGGCATAGAATCAAAATCATGGGGAGTATTTGTACCTAATACTTATAGGTATAAAACCCTAGTGAGACCACACCTGGAATATTGCAAGCAATTTTGGGCACCATACTACAAAAAAGATGTTGAAACCTTGGAAAAAGTTCAGAGAAGAGCAAGATTAAAGGCCTGAAGACTAAAACATATGAAGAATGGCTGCAGGATCTGGGTTTGGCTAGTCTAAAGAAAAAAAGAAACAGGGGCAACATGTTAGCAGTATTCCAGTATTTGAGGGGCTGCCACAAAGAAGAGGGCATCAAACTGTTCTCCAAACACCAGAGAGCAAGACAAGAAACAATGGTTGGAAACTGACCAAAGAGAGAAGCAACCTGGAATTAAGAAGAAACTTCCTAACAGTGAGGACAATTAACCAGTGGAACAGCTTGCCTTCAGAAATCGTGGGTGCTCCATCACTGGAGATGTTTAAGAAGAGACTAGACAGTCACTTGTCTGAAATGGTATAGGTTCTCCTGCTTGAGCAGGGGGCTGGACTAGAAAACCTCCAAGGTCCCTTCCAGCTCTATTCTATTCTATGCTATTCTATTCTATTCTGTTCTGTTCTGTTCTGTTCTGTTCTGTTCTATCTCCGATAATTCAAAAATAATAAAACAGTATGGAAGGCTTTGTTGAATTAGATCAAATATTTAGTTGCAAAAATAGACTTCATCTCCTCTACTAAATAAGGTATAAATTTGGCTAGTGAGTGTTAACAATGTGTTACAATTGTGCATTATGATAAGAGATTGTAATAACTTAATCTGAGTATGAAATTAATCCCATTGTTCATAAAATGTTCAATAATATCAGAAATAATATAACTGATATAACTGATATGTGTTGAATGAGCTCCATCTCAATGCTGTGGTGATGTTGAATGTTTTGATACATCCAAATAAAGTGTCTTGCTGAAGAGTTGCTTCATGCATCCTTACTTACCGGTACTTATTACGGAGAGAAAGATATGACCACATATCTTGTTTTGAGGAAAATAGCCTGAAATACCCTGAATTTTGGGGGTGTTTCAAAGGATGCTAAATTTATTTTTTTGTTCATTTGATTTTTATAGCAACCCAAATTACTTGCCCACTCTTACAAGAAATTCTGGGCAGCATGCATTGTAAAATTTAAAAACAATCAAAAGAATGCAGAATACTTGAAAGATAAAAAAAACAAATTTTATGTATCCTACAAATAAGGTGCATGCACTTGAAAAATAAAAGAAAATCACAACCATTTTTATAAAATCATTGATTTTAGCCTTCACAGCTTCTATGGTAATAACAAGTATGGCATGTACTTAACCAACATCCAGAATTACCTATTTCACTTAAATTCAGCTAAATCCCTCTCATGAGAAAAGAAACCACAAGAAGTAATTTCTAAAGCTGCTGTTAAGCACCTGATTACTTTAACTCTACAGGCTTTCAACCTTCTTAAATATCCTATGTATTGTTTATTTCAAAAGTACTGGATGTAAGATAAAAATAAGGTTAAATAATAGCTCTGTTTTCCTGATACAAAGTCATTTTTTTATATTTTACCTAAGTGACAGTGAGTCATACAGAATCCATACTTTAAGCCAGTTTAAACAAATGAGAAGTAGTTCCCCATGACTTCAGAACTTAGATCATACATTTAGAATTTATATATATATCATGCTAAGATATAACGGGGTTGATTTCAGTTCAGAAACTGCAGCTGATCCAAATAGCTGCATTCCTGGAAAAGCCACTTGTAGTGGTAATCCAGGGTCACATAGACAGGGATGGTAAATGGCCCTCCTTGTTTGCTTGCCTGCTTATATAGGTGTGAATAAACTCCATCTCAATGCTGCGGTGAGGCTGAATGTTTTGACACATCCAGCCAATGTGTCTTGCTGAAGCAGATCTAGTGTTGCTTCATGCTTCCCTACTACTTACTATGGAGGGAAATATATTTATTTGATTCTTTCTTGGTGCCTTCATAAATTCATAAACCAAATGGAAAGAACTTTAGACTTTATTTATTTTATTTATTTATTTATTTATTTATTAGTTTTTATAAACCGCCCTTCTCCCGAGGGACTCGGGGCGGTGTACAGAGGAAGGAAGGTATACAGATCGAACAATAAAAATAATAAGAAACACTAATGAACACAAACTGGGACCCCAATTAACGCTATCATGCCAGGCCAGCCTGCTGAAACAGGAAAGTTTTTAAGTCGCGACGGAAGGTACGGAGGTCAGGGGCCATCCGGATTTCTGTTGGTAAGGTGTTCCAGAGGGCTGGCGCACCCACTGAGAATGCCCTCCCCCTGGGGGCCACCAGCCGACATTCCTTGAGCGGTGGCACCCTGAGGAGGCCCTCTCTGTGGGAGCGCACAGGACGGTGGGGTGCTGACATCGGCAGAAGGTGCTCCCGAAGGTAGTCCGGACCCATGCCATGTAGGGCTTTGTAAGTCATCGTTAGCACCTTGAACTTCACACGGAAGGCAGCCGGAAGCCAGTGCAGCGCACGGAGGAGAGGTGTGATATGGGAGTATCGGGAGGCTCCCAAGAGTGTCCGTGCCGCCGCACTTTGCACCAGTTGAAGCTTCCGAGTGGATCTCAAGGGCAGCCCCATGTAGAGAGCGTTACAATAGTCTAGGCGAGATGTCACAAGGGCATGGGTGACTGTACGTAAGGAATCCAGGTCCAGATAAGGCCGTAGTTGGCGAATTAGTCGAACCCGGGAGAAGGCCCCCTTGGTCACAGCTCCAATGTGGTCTTCCAGGGAGAGCTGCGAGTCTAGGAGGACACCCAGGTTGCGGGCCCTATCAACAGGGGGAAGTAACTTGTCCCCAATGTTAAGCAGTGGGACGTTCTGAATCTCCTGGTTTCCCGGTACGTACAGCCATTCAGTCTTGTCCGGGTTCAGTTGAAGCCTGTTTCTCCCCATCCATTCCCGGACCGCTTTCAGGCAGCGGGACATCACGTCTAGGGCATCACTGATATTGTTTGGAGTTGAGATAAAAAGCTGGGTGTCATCAGCATACTGATGGTACCCTACTCCAAAACTGCGAATGATCTCACCCAGCGGTTTCATGTAGATGTTGAACAGGAGAGGCGAGAGGACCAACCCCTGAGGGACTCCGCAAGCGAGAGGCCTCGGGGTCGACCTCTGTCCCCCTGTCAGCACCGACTGCGAGCGACCCTGGAGAAAGGAGGAGAACCAACGCAGAACCGTGCCTCCCACTCCCAGTCCCCTGAGGCGTCGCAGCAAGATACCATGGTCGATGGTATCGAAAGCCGCCGAGAGGTCTAATAAGACTAGGACAGAGGAATGGCCCCTGTCCCGGGCTCTCCAGAGATCATTCATCAGAGCGACCAATGCCGTCTCCGTGCTGTAGCCCGGCCTGAAACCCGATTGGTACGGGTCTAGATAAACCGCTTCATCCAGGATCTGAGGAAGTTGGTGCGCCACCACGCTCTCAACAACCTTCGCAAGGAAGCGAAGATTGGAGACTGGACGAAAGTTATTCAAAGAGGATGGGTCCAAGGTGGGCTTCTTGAGGAGAGGTCTCACCACCGCCTCCTTCAAGGCGGTGGGGAAGTGACCCTCACTCAGAGAAGCAGAGATGACCGCTAGGAACCAGCCTCGTGTCGCCTCTCGAGCTGCATAGGCCAGCCAGGAAGGGCACGGGTCCAGTAAGCATGTGGAGGAGCTTAACCTTCTCATAATCCTGTCCACTTCCTTAGGAGTTACAGGATCAAATTCTTTCCAGATGACGTCGACAAGACTGTCCATGTCTTGTTCTTCCATCTCAGCCCAGTTGGAGTCCAGACCAGTTCGAATCCGAGCGATTTTATCCAGCAGATATTGACCAAATTCCTCGGCTCGACCCTGCAAGGGTTCCTCCCTCACCTCTTGGTTTAATAGGGAGCGAGTCACCCTGAACAAGGCAGCTGGGCGATTATCTGCGGACGCGATGAGGGTGGAAAAGTAGTTGGATTTTGCCACCCTTATCGCAGCGAGATAAGACCTGGTGAGGATTCTTAGTCGCAATCGGTCGGATTCGGATCGACTGGACCTCCAACGGCTCTCTAGGCCCCGTCTCCGACGCTTCATCTCCCGGAGCTCCTCGGTGAACCATGGGGCTCGCTGGGATCTGCGCCGGGTCAGAGGCCGCAAGGGTACAACTCGGTCCAGAGCCTCCGTGGCTGCCTTTTCCCAGGCTTCCACTAAGGCTTCCGCCGAGCTGTGAGCAGGGGGTGCATGCGAGTCCCTAAGCGCTGCCTGGAACTTATCAGGGTCCATTAGGCGCCTAGGGCAGTACCATCTGACTGGCACCGTGCACCCACGGTGGGGGGTGGCAAGGGGGAAGTCTAGCCGCAGGAGGTGGTGATCGGTCCATGACAGGGGCGTAACAGTTGTGGCACCCCCACCGACATCATCACGCCACCGTCCAGACAAGAACACCAAGTCTGGGTTGTGGCCTCTCTCATGAGTCGGCCCAGAAATTATTTGCAACAGGTCCATGGCCGTCATGGAAGCCATGAACTCCCGAGCCAGTTCGGACGATCCTCCCAGGGACGGTAGATTAAAGTCGCCCAAGACCATGAGTCTTGGGAATTCAACCACCAACTCTGAGAGGACATCGAGTAGCTCGGGTAGGGCCGCCGCTGCACGATTAGGTGGTAGGTACGCCAGCAGCAGACCCAGCTGCGCCCCTGGGCCGAATCTCAGTAGGAGAGACTCACACCCGACCATCTGAGGGACGGTGGTCTCTCACGGGCTAAGGGATTCCCTGATGATAACTGCCACTCCCCCGCCCCTCCCATGAGCCCGGGGCTGGTGCAGTACCTGGAAACCTGGCGGGCAGAGGTCAACCAGAGGAACACCCCCCTCTGGGCCCAGCCAGGTTTCCGTGATGCAGGCCAGGTCCGCATGCTCACTCTCCAATAGGTCACGAATGAGGTGAGCTTTGTTGGCTGCGGACCTTGCATTCAGGTAGACCAGCCTCAGCATGGGAGGGTGCGCACCTTTGCTCCCGGGTCCTCCGGGGGAGAACAGAGGGTCGGAGCGTCTCACCGCCTTTACAGAGCGGAGATGACACTCCCGGTGACGATACGGCCCTCTGTCTGTGCACCTTCTGCCATTCCCCACCATCCTAGGGATGGGACGTTCGTCAGTACGCCACTGGGTGTTATCGGCGACTGGCCCTCGTTGTACGCCGTCGCGAACGGCCGTGGGCCTGGCATGCGTTATGGTGGCTGGAAGGTGTGCCTTTCCCGCGCAACCATAGTCTCCTCCCTCCCCCCTCCCTAACCCCACAAAAAACTTAGCTAAGAACTTAATCAGGGGCCTCTTGATGGGAATGTGCTGGAGGCCCCTGACCCTGCCCGGCCATCTCTCAGAGGCCCAGTGGTTGGGCCCGTCATCAAGATTGGATGTGATGAAGGCGGGTCGCACCCAGGAGAGTGGGGAACCCCTGAGGGCGTGCAGTGCTATGCTAGAGTATTGAACGGGCATAGTCACAGGTGGTTCCGGGAAGGCTGTCCCCTGGATGGTGAATTTGCAGGAGGGTCGAGCCGGGTAGGTGCGTATCTGGATCGTCGCCCTGCCACTGCCACTTGGCCGGGCGAACCCCCAGAAGCAGGCCACTCCTCATCCTCTCACGATGGGTTGTGTCTCTGCTTCCGGAGGTGGTCCAGAACGTACTCTGGGTGAGGCATACCCCATAGAGCTCTCACCACTATGGGGTAGCAGGTGTATGGCCCAGCCACTCTGCCACCGTGGCTAGCACCCAGGCCCGTTATGTCCTGTGGGGAGAGAATGGGCAAAGATGGGTGAGAATGGGCAGAAGGCAGGATGGAGGGATCCATTAACTGGCGTCAGCTCCGGTGGTTCAGCCGCCCCAAACAGTTCCCTCCCTGATCCTCTGGGCGTTGTTCCCGGCCGCAGTTCCATGGCCCCTATTGGTTGGGGACCGTCCAGAGCGTGGCATCTCAGAGGTACGGGAGTCCCTGGTGTCATGCCCCTGGTGTTGCCGTCTCCGATCAAGATGTTTCGAGGAGGTGGGTCGGGCCGTCGCCTCCATTGTCCAGCGTCTCCTTTGGTGCGCATCTTTCAGAGGCACCGCCTCCGGCCCCTCCTGGATGGCTGCGACGGCTGCCGTGGTCCAGGGGCGGGTCTCTCACCTCCGGCGCCGCCGATGCCTTCGCCTCCGCCACCCAGCTGGTCCAGCTGGTGCCGCCGTCGCCCGGGAGCCGGTGGGGGGGGGCCGGGGCAGAGCAGAGCCTCCGGCCCCTCCTGGATGGCTGCGACGGCTGCCGTGGTCCAGGGGCGGGTCTCTCACCTCCGGCGCCGCCGATGCCTTCGCCTCCGCCACCCAGCTGGTCCAGCTGGTCCGCGGCGTCTCCGCTGATAACCTGGAGACGCCGCCGTCGCCCGGGAGCCTGTGGGGGGGCCGGGGCAGAGCAGAGCCTCCGGCCCCTCCTCGATGGCCAGGGGGGGGGGCCTGGAGGCGCCCCGCCGCCACCGCCATCGCCGTTGCCAGCGTCCCTGGATCCACGACCAGCCTGGGGGCTTGAAAAAAAATCGTTGCCGCAGCCGCTGCCATCCTTCCCGCCGGGGCCTCCGCCGCACAGCTGATCGGCGGAGGCGCCGCCCTTGCTCAGCAGTTGACAGCGGCAGAGGCAGGGCGGAGGGTGCTGGCTCCGTTATAACGGTCGCCAGCGGCCCAGGCGGCGGGGCAGGGGTGTCCTGGCACCCCTGCAGTTGTTCCGGGAGGCAGCGGGCGGCATAGTTACCCAGCTGTTTTGCCCGAAATTCTTGCCCCACCCCAGGGGTCCATTGACGTCCCTGGGGGGCTCCTGGGGGGACGCCTTACTGTTGGGGGCTACGGAGCTCTCCCCAGCGCGTCCGCCATCTTCGGAGCCGGCAAAAAAAAAAAAAAAAAAAAAAAATTAAAATAACATGAGGCAGGAATACTGAAAGATTCATCTTTCAAGGCAGAAGACTTTCAGCACTTAGCTTTAAAAGCTTTTTCTAAAAAAAAACACCACTATATTTTCCTTCAGTTTTTTTCAGAGAGGCTCATCTTTAATTAATTCATGTACAATATGCACAACATGGCAGACAAGCCTCTCCATACTGGAAAAAGCTTGAAAAGATATTTGAGAATGAGAGAAAAAAAGAGTTGGGATATCAAAAATGTTGATAATTGAGAATATATTCACAAATATCCTAACATATTATTTTGTATTCTTTCAGTAAGCATAACACTCTGAAATTGGAACATAGTGATCTTAACATTTTGGTTCTTTTTCCTTACTTTTTAATGCATTCATATAGAAGAAGATATTCTATGCTTTCACCAATTTTTAATTATAGAAACTACTTAAAATATTATTTCAAATTATTGTAAAATTAAATCAACATATACATATATGTGGTGTTAGAAAACAAAGCTGGTTGGATTTATGAACGATTAATCTTTTGCTACCAAATAAGGAATTCATTAGTATTTTAAATCACTTTTTTACAAAGACACTTATAGTATTGTACAGAAGCTGAACAAAGGTTTCTCACAATAAAACAAATTCAACAACAAAAATGAAAAACCAGAAATGCCATCACTTTGACATTAGAGATAGTATGATTTGAAACCAATGAAAATGATCCAATAGAACACAGTAGTGTTTTTTGTGCTATTTTAATATCCAGGAGACTGTATAGATACAGTAATATGATTGAGCTTGTTGATATATTAGACAACTGAGTAAGATAAGGATTAGATGATGTGACCTAAAATGAGACAGCTAGAAATCTTTATAAAGCTTAGCCCAAAAAAAGAATTTAAAACTAAAAATACCTTCAAGGAAATAATAACAAGGAAGGAAGGGGTTTATTGTGTATTATTAAAAAAAATGAAAAGAAAAGACTTCCTGTTCCTGTTTACAGCGAAGCAGTTGGAAGATTCGGAATGCCGAACTCTTTGGCTGAATTTCTTTCTGTTTGGGGCCCCTAAAGGGGCCAGAACCCACCATGGAGAGGTGGAATGAAGGAAGAAAATCCCAGGGGCTTAGGAGAGATGGTGGTCTCCCCGAATGGTCCAGGAGAAGCCTTCCAGAAACCAACAGAAGAAAAGGCTAGCTAATTCCTCTGTCTAGCCACAGCTGCAAACAACAGAAGTCAAAAGCTCTACCTTAAGCTAAATTTTAAACAGTACGTTTCAATCTGGATAAGAATATTTATTTTCTCTATCCTACCTATTTTCCTGAAGAAGAAAGTCCCAAAAATAAGAGATCTCCGAAAAAAGGAAGAGGGGGTTCCTACCCCGACCTTTTTGGTTATTGGAAACGGCGAAACTTACCCTTTAGAGAGAAAAAAAGACTAGAAAGATCTGAAAAATGAACAAATGCTGACATCTACTGGTGGGTGAGGATTATTGGAGGATCTCTGACCTTCAAAGTTCACAATAAACACAGCTGTGTAAATAAAGTGAGACTAACAAACCTGAGGCAATGAATACTTCACAAGAGGAAATATATGATAAGCGGCAACTATTTCAAAGGACAATGATTTTAAACTACAAAGAAGTACAGAAAACTTTGAAAGTATGAACCAACTTATCTCCATTTTAATTTCACTCCAAGAAATTTCTCAGGAAAATACAGCAGAGATGACTGAACATAATTCTGAGGAAAGAGACTTAAAGATGGAACCTTATAAAATAAAAAAAAAATCATGATTTAATTCAAGTGGGAGATTAGATATCCTACATTTTAATGCACCCAAGCAACTTTGAAGATAAGAAAAAAGATGAGAAAAAATACTTTACAGAAAAACGAATGACCCAGCAAAATAGATTGATTAAGAAAGGCACTGGCCAGAGAAAAAAGATTAAAATGGAAACTAAGAAAATAGTTGGTGGGACTTATTAGAGAGAATAGTTAAAAAAGAAGCATTTGTTTGAATATGGCTAAAGAAATAGAAAAACTTTGGAATATACTACTTTTAGAGGGATGAATTTTTTAATTAATAAAATATGTTTCTTTCCTTTCTGTAAAAAAAGAAGAAGAAAGAAAGCTGAAATGATTTAAACAAAGTAAATGTTCTAGGTATTTAAGTGTGACTGATAAGAAAAACATAAAAATGTGTTTTGAATTAGAGTTAAAGGATTAGATGATTAGATCTATTGAATGGAATACTTAAAGTTTAAATAGATCAAATATATTCTCAGCTATGGTTAAAAAGAATAAGAAATTGAGGGAATAAATATATATTAAGTTAGGAGGGATACATATTTCAAGTAGTATGTTATTTTTTGTATTTCATTGCTTTTGTCATTTTTCTTCCTCTTATTTCCCTCCTTTTTGTCTCTCTCTTCTTTTCTTTTCTCTTTCTACTCTTTTATCTATTGCTTAAGAAATATATTGCTTAAGAAATATAAAAGTGTGAGAGGGCTTATATCGAATAAATAGAATTAAATCCACCAATGTAAATATAATCAATTGTTGAGAAAACTGTCACCAGTAAGAATATTTAGAACTTGGGGGAAGAAATAAACTGAAATAAGTAATAAGAAAAGAAATATCAGATCAATATGATTATTATTTTTTAGGAATATTGGAAAAACTATACACTTAACTGTTATTTATCAAAATAATGAAAATTGTATTAATCTAATGTTTGCAAAGAAAGGGAAAATCAACTGAAATCAATATATGGAATATAGATAATAGAAATTAATTGTTAAAGATTGTTTTACAAATGTTAACCAGACAACACACTGTTTACTAACTATTGAGTGATTTATGTTATGTTAAATAAACCAATAAAATATTTACAAAAAACAAAAAAAAGATGAAAAGAAAAATAATGTCTTTTCACTAATAAATAATGTAGTTACAGTATTTGCTAGTGGTTATGATTGGTGGGGGAGCACTCTTGGCTGAGAGAATTCTGAATGAAGTCATCATGAACTCTTTGAATTTCTATGTATCTTACTAACTTGAGAGTTTCAAATAATTTTATAACTTTTTTTCATGATACTTTATTTTTAGCAATTACCTTGCACTACTGTAAATGGTACAATATGGACTTCTGTATGCTAGAAATTGAACCTACACAATGCAGATTAATGTTGTTTCCAACATAATTTAACAGCATTTCTTTTAAACTGGAAGTAAAGAAGGTTTTAAAAAAGAATCTGAGCAAAAGCAAAAATCCAGATCTATTCATACGTGCCCAAGTGTTGTAAATTTATTTATTTGGTCACTGTACTTTGCTCTGTAGAATATTTTTTTTAAAAAAAATAAACATGAATTGACCAGAACTATCATCAAAAATACTTTATAGCAGCATATATTTGATTCACTCTGGACAGTAGTATCTCCTATGAACATCTGCCATCATGTTTCTACTACTTTAAAATAAAAGTAAGGGTGTAGGTTAGAGGTGTCAAACTGGTGGCCCAGGGGCCAGATGCATCACATGCAGGCCACACTCACCCCACTCCACAAAGGCAAAAAGTCACGATACGTCATGTGACGTGATCGAGTTTGACACCCGTGGTCTAGATGCTTACATTTTTTTATTTATTAAGGTACAGATGGAATTTGTAATAAAAGTAGATAAAACACAGTCAACTTGCTATTATAAAATAAAAGCCTGAATAAAATGCTTTAGATAAATGAAAAATCCTAAGTCAAATATTATTTTGGCTTGGGTTTCTTTTTCTAGTCCCTGAGCAACACTGCATAATTTTTTTGTAAAAGGAATTACATTTGGTGTTCACGTAGAGTACCAAGAAGAATAAGAAAATAAGAATATTTTTTTTATATTTAATTGTAGACATTTGCCTTCAAGAAGATATATTCACATTGACTTTAGGAGTAGGCAATCTTGGTTCTTTTTTATGACTCGTGGACTTCAACTCCCAGAAATCCTGAGCCAGCCACACTGTGGGGAAAGAGAGAGGTTTCCAAGCTGAGCCATGCTGGCTCAGGAATTCTGGGAGTTGAAGTCCTTGAGTCATAAAAGAACCAAGGTTGCTTACCCTGCACTAGAGGAGGACATTAAAATTATTTACAAGGTTACTTCTTTAGGAACTAAACTTTTAGAATCTAAAACAGCTAATTCAAAAAAGCCAACAGGAAAGAACCTCACATTTTCCATCTGCTTCTGTCTTTTGGGAGGTAAAATTAGATAACAAAATAATCTATTTACTATGTTAACATTACTGCAATGAAATCAATAAAGGTAACAGGAAAGAAATGAGAAACATTTTTCTCAATGTAATATGTCTAATTTAGCTGATGTTATGAAAAAAATAGTATCTTTTGTAAATACTCTTGAAAACCACAGTATTTTGAATCTATAGCCATCTATTACAACTAAACCACTTTAAATTAAACAATTTTTAAGAATGAAATATTCTTAATTTGGACTTTACTTTTACTGTTTGGACTGTTGTGTGTTTTGAAAAATAGATTATTTAGAATCTAGTTATGTTGCACTTCAGTCTTTAAATAATTAACCTAGTATATACATAACAATCTATGATGTTTTCCATGGTGAGCTTAACATCAATAACAACATTTATTAAAAAGGCTAAAATAATTTCTGATGGTATTATCTGTACATTAAAATTTTGTTTAGTCACAATCTTTCACTTTTCACATTCTGGACAAGAAGTGGTCATGTATTCTAGCAAAAGATGTTACATATGTGCATAAGTGTAGTCAGTAGCATATGCCTTTTTAAAAATATCAAACATGCAAAGAAACAAAAATAAGTCCAAAATATTTGTATTACATCCAGAAATGCCAACTTTGCAACCAATATTTCTCATCCATAACTATGCCACCCTAAGGATACCTGCATACATGCAAATGCTTCTCTGGGATCAGTAATGCAGCAGGAATTGCATTTTCCTTCCAGTAACAGATTGCTGGGAAATACCAAACATGGCCTTAAGAATTTCAATGTTTGTTACAATTTTTTCTGGATGTGGTTGGAAAGAGGCCTAGAAATGCCAGCACAAATACATCACACTTGCTGAATGTGCACATGCAACTAATTACAATGTTCAATTATATGTGATATATCTAAAATGAGATGGTCTGTCTCAACTGCAACTTGCAAACCATTCCGCTTCGTGGCAAAACAATCCAGGACAAACTGATCAGCAGAGCTTAGAGAGGACTCATTAACACAATTTTTGGGAAGGAAAGAAAGAGTGCCGGTGCCGGTGGCAATTATTTGTTTGGTGCCGGAGACCACTGCCACGAGGAACATAGCTCTGGGTCGGGGTTCAGAGCAGCTCTGGGTGAGGTTCAGCACAGGCTGCGGCATGGCAAATGCGGGGAGGGGAATCCCTATGGCGGCTGTGGGGAGGGGAATCCCCACAGCATGTGGCTCCGAGCCGCAGGGGTGGGGATGCAAAGGACAGGCAGTGAAGCCATAGCAAGACACTGGCATCGCTCCCAGTGACAGCACCGCTGAGTTCCAGCACCTGTTTTTTTTTGTTTTTTTTAAGAAAAAAAGCACTGAGTATATCCACTACCTACTACGTTTGCTTGCCAACAATCAGGCAATTGACACGATTAATAGAATTTTCATTTTTATTAGATATTCTAGCTTTTGCTATGCTTTTTATACAGATTTACTTTTATAATGTATGTAGTACAGTAAAATATTGTTTTAATTGCTTCAAAATATTTCTTAAATTATCACCAGTCAAGTGTAATATTGGTTGATTGGGAGTCTATGTGATCATATGATAGAGCAGACATGTCAAACACAAGGCCCGGGGGCCAGATCCGGCCCGCAAAGTGGTTTCACGTGGCCCACGAACCCATCCTGGAAACAGTTAGGGAACGGCCCCCACTGCCTTGGCCCCAGCCCAGACTGGCCGGGGGCCAATGTACAATTTCGTAGTGGCCATCTATGCTGAAATACATTCAGTCTTAGCTCCACGAGGCCGTCTGGAAACTGCGAGGGACCAGCCCCTGCCGCATCGGCACTGCCCCCTGGGCAAATGCTGGGGAGGTATCACCCTTTGTGAGGAATGAAGAAATGCACCATTGCCTGGAAGTGGCCAGCACATGGCCCTGCCTACTTCAGGCAGGCTAGGGCCTAGGCAGCATTGTGCTTCTCTTCAGATTCATGCCACCTGGCTCAGCCTCTTGGCATTATGTGGAGAGCGCCCTGCTGCCTGCCAAAATCGACTCTCATGCTGTTCATGGACATCGACTCTCATGCTGTTCATGGAATCCCCTCCCCAAGAGTCAACCAAGCCAGATATGTGAAGTAGGCGAGGGCCATTTGCTGGTCACTTCCAGGCGATGGTGCATTTCTTCATTCCTCACGAAGGATGACACTTCCCCAGCTGTGTTTATTGCCTGTTTTTCTCCCTCCCTCATCTCAAATATTTTCCCACCACTCTAGGAAGGAAGGAAGGAAGGAAGGAAGGAAGGAAGGAAGGAAGGAAGGAAGGAAGGAAGGAAGGAAGGAAGGAAGGAAGGAAGGAAGGAAGGAGGGAGGAGGGAGAGGGAGGGTCTGAGGGAAGTCCTGCCTTAGACCTTCCTTGCTGCCCTTTGAACATCCCCTTGCCCCCTCCTCCTGGCCTATCTTGGGGGGTCTCCCATTCTATTGCTAAGGAAGCTTTGGATACAAAGCCATGTCTCCTGATATGGAGAGGGAGTGGGTTTCCCCTTGACTTTGCCCTCGTACCCATCATGAGCAACCTGGCTAAGGAGAGCAAGCACAGCAGCAGCAGCCTTGAGGAGGAGGTAAGTGCAGCTGGGCACCCCCCTTGGGAAAGTGGGGCTGGGCTTAGTGCTGCAGGTGCTTGAGGGCAGGGCTAGGCATTTGACCTCCGTGCCACCATCCAGCCCCCCCCACCATGGCCTGAGAGGAACAGTGAGGCTCCTCCAGTGGACTATGCCTTGGCACTTGTCCCAGTCCTATCTCCTTCTGCTAGAGACCCTCAGATCTGTCCCACTTCTGCCCAGACCCCCACAGGCACCCTTGACATGAACAATGTAGAGCTGGCCATGCCCACCCAGTAGGCCACACCCACTCCAGCCACACCCACCCAGTAGGCCATGCCCACCCTGGCCACACCCACCCAGCCCCCCAAGGGCAACCGCAATGCTGATGTGGCCCTCAATGAAATTGAGTTTGACACCCCTGTGATAGAGGGTTGAAATGAAACACACAAGTATCAAAATACTAACACATCTTTATTGTCATTTTCCAATGCACATTTCATTATAGCTAGATAGCTGGGAACAGAAAATCAATAAGAGTTTGTTAAATCATGTTCATGTCTTTAGTTACAAAAGAGTGAAAGGAAGAAATGCAAGTGAAAAACTAGAGGATGATTTTCCTTGGAGTTCAAAAAATCTGTGAAAGAATCATTAATGTTTTGGATCTCTAAGAAATAATTTCATTTCTAAGAATATAGTTTATTATGAAAGGGAGAAATATTAATGTAAAGGGAAATTCCACAAAGAAACACAAAGAATAAAATACATTGGAAGTAAAAGTGCAAAAAGAAAATAATAAAGAAAAAAGTGGACTCATTAAAAACAAAATAAGAGGGCAATTTAGAAATAAACCTCCATTTCGTTATCAATGACAAACACTCATAGATACAGAACGTTTATTATACACATTATAAAACTACAACATTACATTACTTTTTTATATAATCACCATTCAAATTGAGGCACTTGTCATAACGTATTACAAGGTTTGAAATTTCTTAGTAGCAGTCACTACTAAGCAGTGGCCTATGGGGGGAGGTGATCAAAAACATCCCAATCGAACTGCTTCAAAAGTTCTTGGGTTTATCTAGCAGTGTGCAGGTGAGCATTATCTTGAACCAACACCACACAGAAGTGGTGCCATAGCAAATCCTGCCAAATGTTAAGATTACAAAAGAGTACTGCTAGTGAAGTTCATGGAGTGTGGTTTGACCATCAGTTCAGAAGTTTATTGGGAAATGTTACAAAAACTCAGATGAGCCATCCATAACAAGCGTTGTGGCATGCTGTCTTCTGGTGTGGTGTTGGTTCACGATAATGCTCGCCCACACACCACTAGATGCACCCAGGAAGACTTGAAGCAGCTCTGTTGGGATGTTTTTGATCACACACACCCCATAGCTCAGATTTGGCACCAAGCAACTACTACTAAGGAATTTCAAACTTGTAAGACATTAGGACAAGTGCCTCAATTTGAATATATCTCAAAGAAGTGCAGCAAAATTGAGAAATAACTGAAATTGGCATAGATTTTTCATAAGAAACGAGTAAATTAATTCCTAGAAATTTAGTTATGCAGGGCTATAATTGGAAGAAATCGGAAGTAGAAGAATCAGGATCCTTGGATGCTAAATAAATAGGTTCATATAGAAGAAATAAATCAGAGGGGGCTCCTCTCCCCAGGATGGCTGCTACCCGGTAGGAAATTTTATTTCTCCTGCAGATGATTTGTTTTTGTCACTAAAACTGCCTCTGAATTTGAATAGGAGGCACTTAGGAATGACCCAAGATGACTTTTAGATGGTTGTGGATCCATCCAGAAGGGGGAATCTTGAAGACTGCAGCTCCCTGTGGGAGCAGCCAGAAAGTCATTGGTCTTTTCTTCACCTCTTCCTGTCAGCAGAATGTTCTGGTAAGCATAGGTAAAGGTAAAGGTTCCCCCGCACATGCGTGCTAGTCGTTTCCGACTCTAGGGGCCGGTGCTCATCTCCGTTTCATAGCCGAAGAGCCAGCGTTTGTCCGAGGACGTCTCCGTGGTCATGTGGCCGGCATGACTAGACGCCAAAGGCGCACGGAACGCTGTTACCTTCCCACCGGAGTGGTCCCTATTTTTCTACTTGCATTTTTACGTGCTTTCGAACTGCTAGGTGGGCAGAAGCTGGGACGAGTAACAGGCGCTCACTCTGTTACGCGGCACTCGGGATTCGACCCGCCAAACTGCCGACCTTCTGATCGACAAGCTCAGCGTCCTAACCCACTGAGCCACCGCGTCCCTTCTGGTAAGCATGCCTGGGTTTTAACTTCACTTTTTGAATTTTGGAACTTGCCTCTTAGACCTGAACTTCTAGTGGAAATTACACAGTAGGTTTAAGGAGAATGATTGAAATAGAGCTGAAGGAACTCTGCTTTGGGAGATTTCCTGGAGATAAGCTTTTCAAACTTAAAACTAGTTGTGGCAGGGAACTAATGAGTACAAACGGACTTCTACCACCAAATCTAAGGGGGAAAAAAATATTGTTCAAGACAGTAACATGAAGATCAATTTATGAAGCAGAATAGATCTAAGAAACCAGAATCTCAGAACAGATAAAATGAAGCTTATCATACAAAGAGCAATGTGACTTAAGAGAGAATTTGGACTATTTCATTAGGCAGAAAAACAGAAACTTAATTATTTAAAATATAATAATTACGTCCAAAAGCAGAAATGGAATGATAGTAAGACCAAAAGTATTCCAAGAATAGTTTAATGGTTTAATGGTTCAATGTCAATAGAAAATAGAAATTTAGGGCACAATTGTAGTTTTAATTGTAGGGATTTAAAACTATAAGTGTTATGTCACATTTTATTTTCCAACCGCAACTACGTAAATATTACAGGATATACACAATAAAACTGTGCACCTTCTAGAAGTCTAATTCAATTTTTGATTACATCCAGATCTGCAATCATTATATATGAGATTATTTTTGGGATAAATGTGATATAAATGGATTCCAGTTGTAGCATATTTTTCTAGTTTTTAGCATATTTTTGATGACTCCATGGAGACATCCAGATTGTTTTCCTGGCAACAGTATGGAAGTGTTTTGTCACTGTCTTCTTCCAGAATGTCCCCCCCCCCAATTTTGCAGTTTAATCTGCAGCTCTGAGATTTATTGCTATTCTTCCATTTAAGTACTAACTAAGACTGAGCATATACTAGTCAGATACTGAAAAGAATGACACAAATGCATAGGGATATTGTTTTAAACAATGGTGTAAAAATGTACTATTTGTAAATTGGGGTTATCTTTGAATTATTTATTTTATTTTTTCTGAATATTTGCAACCTTGAATCCTCTACTTTGCCAAACTGTTAGCTTTCTTCTGGATAACAAGGCCTTGGCTCAGTTTGAACTGTTCAGTCTCCAAGGTTAATTTTAATGTGGAGCTGTAAATAGATTAATGCATAAGTGTTCAAATAAAGAAAACATTTATGGATACATCACCATATGGACCGTATTTAAACAGATGATGTGATTAGCATAATGTCCAATGAACTGCAGCAGCAAAGGGTTTTGGAACAGGAGGTAACTTTCTGGACTTCACCCTGGCATCTTGTACCACACACACACAAACACACACACACAAACAAACACAAATTGGCAGCCTCTTAGTGTGTGACCAGCATTTTATCACCTAACATGATGAAAATTGCCATCTGTAATGCTGAAGAGGTATAATGTCCTTTCACAGCAAAAAGGTTTCTCAGTCTAGAGAAAGTTGAATTAAACATTTTTTGAAAAAGAAAATGGAAAATTACTAATGAAGTCTGAAGTGGTAATTTTGCATAACAAGCTCCTTAAAGCAAGAAATAAGAGGGCTTATAACATTTCAAGTGTGATCCAAATGTGTCTGTGAATAATCTTAAACTATTTCAGAATCAAATTTATTAAAATTGAGTTTTAAATCCTATCTCTGAGTTTAGTTTGATTTTCCCCTCTCTCTTGCTTTTGTTTTTTTTCCCTTTTCCATATAGCATTTCGGAAAGCTTCCATTAAATGGATAAAAGAACAGACTTTGTGAATTGCTGGTATTTTTAGTTATAGCCTCATCAACTTGCTAAATTATATAGAACTGAATGTAGCATTGTCTTGGTATTTGATAAGTCAAAAGCTGTTGATGTGGACAATGAGCTACACTTGCAGATGTTAAAGGATAGTAAAATTATAGAGAAACAACTATTTCTAAATATGTAACTGGATGAACTAATCTTTTAGAGCTTTTTACAATCTGCAGATTATATCATGTCAATATTTTTATTTTTTTCTCAATCTGAAACCAGTTTTCAATCAATTCTTTTGATCTTCCCTAGTATTTGTTAATATTTTATTTTTCCTTCCCTCCATCCCTCCCTCCCTCCCTTCCTCCCTTCCTTCCCTTTCTTGCTGTTGTATAGTACTTGGATACAGATGTCCAATATACGTATATGTCCTGAAAATGAACAAATGGGGAACAGGAGACATAATATCAAACCAACTGAAAATTTATGGCTAACCATTGTTGTTTTTCCATATTGAAGAGACACACAATGTAATACTAAACTAGGTAATACATCTTAAAGCACATGCAGGAGAGAAAGAAGAAATGCAAAGTAGACAAACTGGACATTCCCTCACCCAAACCCATATCATTTAATTCAATTTGCCCAGTAAAGTCCACATATTCAGATGGATGCCTACTCAAAGACAGTTTCTCTTAGTCTTAAATATTTAAAAGAAAGATGAAATACTATCCAAAAATCCATGCTACAAATATCATTTTGAGTGATGAAAACAATAACAGTACTTTGAATCTGCTAACTTAAAGAACGTGTAAAATACCCAGGACCCATTATTCCTATGGAATTGAAATATACATGGTGTTCATACCACTGTTATGCACAAAAGTCTGGCTACTGATGCATTTCTGTAGTCACATGATCATGATATCTGATGCTTCCTGGCAGCTTCCAACAAGAAAAGTCAATGGGGAACCCACCAGGAAGTGAAAAGTAATTTAAAGTCGTGGTACATTATACTGCAATTTTTGAACCAAGGTGTCTCAAATCCACTAATAAAGAATGTGTAAAAATCT
This sequence comes from Vipera berus, assembly GCF_964194415.1. Lineage (NCBI taxonomy): Eukaryota > Metazoa > Chordata > Lepidosauria > Squamata > Viperidae > Vipera > Vipera berus. The sequence continues at coordinate 36,150,347 of NC_138209.1, forward strand.
GGAACCCATTATTCCTGTGGAATTGAAATTTCAAGGATCTTCAGACCAGTTATATTCACAAACCTGTGAATGGTTTGTAGTCATTGCAGCATTACTACAGTCATGCGATACAGATAGTCTTCTGTGGTAATGATGGTACCATCCACCACAGAGGTAAAAAAATATCATCTGCCTAATTATGCCAGCAGGGAGGAGGAAATCGTAGTCAATGTATAACACTAAATGGCATTGGGAAATAGGAGAACAAGGCCATGAGGCCATGATACCAGAACTCCTGCATGACTCCACAAACAAACAATAAAAAAAATTACATGAGGCAAGAAGAGATACACGAGGAGAGGCATCCATGTCTCCAGAATGACAATGAACCCAGAAAAGCAATAGAGAAAGTAGCAAATAGCAGGGAAATACACATGTCCAGGATCACAGATGAAGAACAAATAGCAAAAGATATGAGGAAATTGAGAATAAAATAGTTGTAGGTCTCCAGAATGACAATAAAAGACATAGAATGAGGACAGAAGAAGAAACAGAAGAGGAGAGGGATATTTCACTCAAAAATATAGGGCAAACAGTAGTTTAAGGATGACCCAATGGGTAATAAGTTTTCTAGTTAAAAAAAACAAAAAATACCTCAGTTCCCAATTGTCTGGTTAATCAACATTTCCATTTTCTAACATTCTGCTTTTGTTGTCATTTCTCTACTTTCTTTTTCATAGTGCCATATTATGTGATTAGTCTATTAATATGGTCTGTTTTATACATCATTCAGAGGGCCTCAAGCAGAATGTTTGCGTATCATCAGGTATTGTGACCTGATTTATTGGACGGACTAGTAACTGAGTGCAGGAGCCTTTTCCCTACATAACATATACTCTACAATGTTATTTCTTTTCTGTTTTGAATGATGTCTTGAGTGTTTGCATTGGCACAAAATCATCCTGGTTTTTATTATAATATTTGGTCGTTTGTAATCGGGTTTAAGCATTCTCAAATATCTGAGAATCCTCAGTCCACTTAATTTTTCAGACCTGAACCACAGGGAAGTTATAAAATAAACATATTCAAAGTATCTTATTTCTCTATGGTATTTTTAGTAAATTCAGGGCCATAACTCTTTAAACTCCAGGGGGCTAATGAGTTTTCATGCTGTTTTTCTACTAAATAATGGCAGGTAATCTACTATTACAAATGTTAGCTTACCAGTAGTAGCAAGTACAGATTCAACTACAGTAACAGAACATCAAAATAAAATTATATTGACATGTATATCAACTTTAATACATATTTTGTATAAGGGAATGATAAAAGAAGGAAATAAATTACAGTTATACTATTTTTAATATGCTGTCTTTTTTGAAAAAAAAAATTCTTATGTTGATTTTTACAATTTCATGCAATATTCCATAGACTAACTTTTTCATTCTGGTACTTGTTGCCTAAAAAGTGGACCTAACTTTGATATTATACATTGAATACATATACTTAGAATAGGTACATGCAAACATAGTAGACATCAAAATAAAATAAACAACACTTGAGAAGGGCTATAAAAAGCTACTGAATTTTAACAGGAAAAGGTCAACCAGAGTCTTATCTATTGTAGCACAGTTGTTCTTGTTGTTGTTAGCTGCAAAGTCCTGTCCGACCCATCGCAACCCTATGGATAATGTTCTTCCAGGCCTTCCTGTCCTCTACCATCTGCTGGAGTCCATTTAAGCTCACACCTACTGCTTCAGTACAGAAACTAAAATAGATGAAAAAGTTGGGTGAGGTCTGCAGTGTAACTGAATATCAAAAACTTCTAATTTGCAATACAAATAAAGATGGTGTATGTGTTTGTGTGTATGAGGATTGCCAATAATAGTCAGGGTGGGGAAATTTATTTATTTATTTATTTATTTGTTTTATATACTGCCCTTCTCCCGGAGGACTCAGGGCGGTGTACAGAGCAATAAAGTAAGAATACAATAAAGAATACAAAAAAATAAAAATTTTAAAACCCAAATCCATCAGGCCAGGCCGGCTTGTTGGAATAGATAAGTTTTTAGATCACGCCGGAAGGAGCGAAGGTCGGGGCCCATCCGGATTTCAGCTGGTAAGCGGTTCCAAAGGATTGGCGCACCCACTGAGAATGCTCTCCCCCTGGGGGTCACCAGCCGACATTCTCTGACCGGTGGCACCCTGAGGAGGCCCTCTCTGTGGGAGCGCACAGGACAGAGGGATGTTGATGCTGGCAGTAGGTGCTCCCGTAGGTAATCCGGACCCACGCCATGTAGGGCTTTGTATGTCATCAATATTATTGAAATCCAATATAAACTGTGAATTAATTTGAAAATCACATATTGGGAAATAAGGAACCAGCAGACAGGTGATTTAAATGTGGATCGTTCTTTTAAATAACTATACCATTTTTACTTAGTAATGATAATTATTGTCACTGGAACTTCAGTATTCTTAGAGCAGAATGGTTTCATGTCTTGTATGTAGAATCTGCATCAAATGCCTCTCTGAGTTCATAATATAGGCAAGTATGCAGACAATTAACATTTCTCATTTTAACATAAAGTTTCAAATAGGTTTCTTGGAATAGTTCAGGTTTCCTATACATAATTAATAGTCAGATTGTTCAGGTTTTGGGAAATCAGAACCAAGATACTGATCAGTTATTTGGCAGACATTTTGCTCTGTGTCCCAGCAAACAGCCACAAAATATTGCAACAGCAAGCTGTTCATCTTCACTTTCATTTCATAAAATATCCCTAGTAAAGTGTCTTATTTTAGTCAACCTCTCAGGTAAGCCAAATAGAACTTTTTCCTTAGAAAAATCATTTGTTACAAACATGAATTTTCTTCGCAAACGTCCTTTAACTTTGCCTTCTTTTTTCACTAAGTAAGATCATCATTTGGAACATGGTTGTTATATTATTCCATCTTGGCTTTCTTAGTAGGAAATCATCAATTCATGGGCAAGCAGAACTTTTAATACATTTCTTTGGCAATTAGTAATTATTGAGATTATAATATTTTTACTCCTCTGGACACACAACCTCTCCCTTCACTTTCCCCTTTACTCTCTAATCTTAAACTATACTTGCAAATTTCCAAGTAAATCACCTGTACTGTTTGTAAGTCCACATTGTGCACACTGGTAAGTCTGTGAAACCAGTTTTGTCTTTCTAGTTTAAAATAAAAAACAAACCTTATGACTCAATGGAACTGCATCTACATGGAAGGAAGTGTGTAGTGGGGTGCCCCAGGGCTCTGTTCTGGGCCCAGTGCTCTTCAACATCTTCATCAACGATTTGGATGAGGGGATAGACGGGGAACTCATCAAATTTGCAGATGACACCAAGCTGGCAGGAATAGCCAATACTCCAGAAGATAGGCTTAAGATACAGAAGGATCTGGACAAACTCGAACACTGGGCACTATCTAACAAAATGAAATTCAATTGTGAAAAAAGTAAGGTTCTGCATTTAGGCAGGAAAAATCAAATGCACAGGTATAGTATAGGGGGTACCTTGCTCAATAGTAGTAACTGTGAGAGGGATCTCGGAGTCCTAGTGGACAATCACTTAAATATGAGCCAGCAGTGTGCTGCAGCTGCAAAAAAAGCCAACACAGTGCTAGGCTGCATTAACAGAGGAATAGAATCAAGATCATGTGAAGTACTAATACCACTTTACAATGCCTTGGTAAGGCCACACCTGGAATACTGCATCCAGTTTTGGTCACCACGATGTAAAAAAGATGTCGAGACTCTAGAAAGAGTACAGAGAAGAGCAACAAAGATGATTGGGGGACTGGAGGCTAAAACATATAGGGAACGGTTGCTGGAATTGGCTATGTGTAGTTTAATGAAGAGAAGGGTGAGGGGTGACATGATAGCAGTGTTCCAATATCTCAGGGGCTGCCACAAAGAAGAGGGAGCCAAGCTATTCTCCAAAGCACCTGAAAGCAGGACAAGAAGCAATGGATGGAAACTAGTCAAGGAGAGAAGCAACCTAGAACTAAGGAGAAACTTCCTGACAGTTAGAACAACTAATCAGTGGAACAACCTGCCTCCAGAAGTGGTGAATGCTCCAACACTGGAAGTTTTTAAGAAGAGACTGGACAGCCATTTGTCTGAAATGGTATAGGGTTTCCTGCCTTAGCAGGGGGTTGGACTAGATGACCTCCAAGGACCCTTCCAACATCATCATCATCATCATCATCATCATCATCATCATCATTATTATTATTATTATTATTATTATTATTATTATTATTATTATTATTATTATTATTATTATTATTATTTATTTCAATGTATAATTTCAGTCTAGGGGAAAAGGTTTATACATTTCTGCATTATTTCTAAACTGATAGGTATCTTGAATCAATAACAATATAGACACATGTAGTAAAGACAGGGGAGAAGAAAAGCAAGCCTACACAATGGGCAGAATGGATGTTTTGGATGTTTTGGATGGATAATGGCATAAAATAGCAACCTAATTATTTTTTAGATATTTAGTTCATTGTCATGTTATTCTACTTTTAGTAATGAAAAAGAACATTGAGTGGCATGTTTTGTCTCATGACCTACAGGTAGAATGCAGCCTGATTTTAGCTACAGTCTTTGTTTTAACTTTCTATTATTTAAATGAACTAGTATTCTGCTATTATAATATAATGGGGTTATTCTAGATGCAGGGCATAAAGAAAATTGTATTCTCTACTTAGATTTCCTCTGATTAAAAGTAATTTAAAGCATAATCTCCTTCAGAGATATCAATTTTTGTATTTTACCCCAGAAATTACAGCACCTAAAACATAACTCTTTATGATCTTGAATCCAGAAACAAAGGGCAAGCTAGCTAAAGAAAAAGAATAATATTCATTCTTGAGGTAACTTGGTGTTAAGCTAATGTCACTAAAAGCCATGCTGGGAGCTTCGATCACAGAAGATGGAAGAACGCTGGACGGAGCTGCTGAAATAACTTTTTCCTTTTGTTGCTGCATGTACCAGCAAGCAGTACGCTTCACAAAGATCATTTGTACCACAATACTATTTCACAAGTCGAGATGGTTCACAGCAGGAAAACATTTCCTCATATTACTTTTCATCAAAGGGGGCTTAGATTTTTTGCCCATCTGAATAACATCATTAGATTACTAATTTACACTTTGGTAAAAAGGGTCAAAGTATTCTTTTTTTTATTATGTGATGTTAGAGTTGTAAAGGAACATTTTAATAAGTGCTGTAATTCATATCTGATCTTCCATCACCCAGTGCTTTTTGAATTAGATAGCTTGTGAATTAAAAAAAGAAAAAGAAAAACTAAAAATTCAGCACATGGGATATTTCTAGGTGTTAAATCTTTCCAATACTAAATAAATCGTGTTTCTCCTAATCCTAATAGAATAATTTTTCTGCTTCACATAAAATGATATAGAATTGTGATTTAAATGATACAGAATTGTGCTTTAAAGCTGCAGACCTACACAAACTTATCAGTTAGCAAATTATATAGGCATCTATGTGATGTATGACAGAATATAGCTTGCACAATTGTCTTAAACTGGAGTTAACCCATTTGCTATGCCAGGATAACCCTCAATAATCTGATGCTGTGATATCGTACAGCCACATCAGCAGGGTACTCAATTAGATAGCCCCACATTTGGTACAAGGATGAATGAAGCTTTCCTAACATTAGGAAAACCAGATTTATGAAGAAAAGTCCTATAACACTATGAACTCACAAAGCATATTTTACAAATAAAAAAGGTAGCTATAAAAGTCTTCTGCCAGCTCATACATTTAATAAAATAAGGGCAGTTGCCCAACTCCATTCCAATTTTTTTTCATAAATAGGCAACATTAGCAGATTTCTCTTGGATAGCTATGTTCATTAAATAGAAATACTCAGGTTTATTCCTGGTGGAATCTGTGGCAGCTTTAAATTACATTCATGATTGCATAAAATTCACTCTATATTCACAATTCATCAGGACCCATAGGTAACTTGCAGTCTGTGTGAGACCAACAGGTTTTCTCATTTTGGTGGGTAATAAGCAGCTACCACTTCTTATTATTCTTCTGCCTTATAAATATCTTTTTTCCCAAGAAACACATTTGTTTAAAAAACACCTATTCACTTAGAAAATATAAATAAAACTACAGTATAGCTATATTTATGCACTCTAGCTTCCCATGTATTCCAGATGTCACTCTATTTTACGAATTGTGTAATTATGTAATAATTCTACCATCTTGTAAGTAAATCTATTTACTAGCTGCTTTCTGTGCAGTACAGTTTGATCAATACAGTCTGTTAAGAATCACCTCACAGTCACCTTTGATTCATTCTGTTAAATAGATCATATAAAATTACTACCTGTAGTTTCCTTTCAAGAGAGTGATTAAGGCAATCCAGTTCAGCTGCTGAACTAACCTTTTAAACTCTTGGAAGCTTTCCCAAGTGAAACTATAGCTATAAATACTGATTAAGTATTAATGTGACCTTTTATAGGGTACTTGTAAAAGGTATGCTGTCCCAGAGAATCTGATAGAAAAAATATTTTCCTGTCCTTTTAAAAAGTTATTTTGTTGATATTTCATCTCTGACTTACATCTGTTGAGAATATATGATTTATTTTGTAAGTGTTCTAATATCTAGAGTAGGGGTGTTAAACTGCTGGCCCGTGGGCCCGGCGCATCACCAGGAAACTGTGCCCACCCCATTGCCGGCAATGGGGGAAAAGTTCTGATATGTTGCACAACGTCACGTGACATCGCAAGTTTGACATGTCTGAGCTAGAAGAAATGTTTTACAGATTTTTCTCATATTGCTGTTTAAGATGGATCACGACTATCTTTTCTTTTGTTGGAAAACCACATAGGAAATACTAGCTTCTCATAAGGAGGAACTGAAGAATTATGCCTTCTCCCACCTGGGTAGTTATTATATGGTGATGACCTATAAAGCCCTGAACGGCTTGGGTCTGGGTTATTTGAGGGAACACCTGCTGCCAGCATCAAGTTCCCTTTGTCCAGTGCGCTCACACAGGGAGGGCCTTCTCAGGGTGCCGCCGGTAAAAGATTGCCGGCGGATAACACCCAGGGAGAGGGCCTTCTCTGTGGGTGCACCTGCCCTCTGGAACCAACTGCCCATGGAGCTTAGGACTGCCCCTGACCTTCGATCATTCTGCCGGGACCTGAAGACCTGGCTCTTTGAGCTCTCCGGCCCAGGCTGAGAAATTTTAACTGGGGTTTTTATTTATAGGGATAATTTAATCTTTTTTAATTGTTTTTTAACTTTTGTATTTTGTATTGGTTTGATTTTAAAATACCCTGTAAACCGCCCTGAGTCCTTCGGGAAAGGGCGGTATATAAATCTAATAAAATAAATAAATATTTGCTTTGATCACTTTGCTAGCTAACCATCTCCTCCTAAACAAATTAACCATGCAGTGTTTCTGGTGTTTTTTGTTTTTGTTTTTTTGTTCTGCCATTACTTCTTCATGAAAAAAAAACCCACTGCCCCCCATGCCATTATGTATGTTATTTCTTCCTGGTTCTGCTTATTCCTTACTTCCATTGCAATCCGTGAAATGATACATAGAAACCTTTAAATTGTTCGACTTACAACAATATTTAAAGTTCAGATATTTCTTTTAAACATTTATTTCTTTTTACCCTTAACATACTTCCATCCCAACATATTTCCAGAGTATATGGAGACATATAGATGTCATGCCTTTATTCTTTCCCCCCCTCATATATGAACTTTCCTATTTCTCATATATATGTGCTTGCAAGGTCGGAATGATGATTATTTATGATGATGACACAAACATGTAATAAGTTTCAAAATATAGAATGTGTAATAGCTAGAACATAAAGACATTGTTACCATTGAAATGAATCATGGTTGTTTTATTGATGTAGTCATTTGAAGAAACAGTAATGTTTTTCAAACAAAAAATGCAAAAATATTCTGTAAAATGTTGACAGGGCAACATACTGTATTGGGACACTAGGTGTAATAATACAATGACTCAGAAAGAATTTTATTGCCTAAATTTGGAACAACTTACAACAGTCCAAATATAAAAATCAACAGTGTAGGGCATTTCATACATAATTAGATACTATTTTTATGATTCTGAAGCCTGGGGGAGGCCTCAAATCATTAAGAAGAAAACCAGCCAGCAAGGCCATGACTGAGTATTAGTGGAATAAAACAACTGTTTGAACACTTAGTATTTGTATCACACATAGGGCTGTGTTGCTATAATACAGGTGAAACTCGAAAAATTAGAATATCGTGCAAAAGTTCATTTATTTCAGTAATGCAACTTAAAACGGGAAACTAATATATGAGATAGACTCATTACATGCAAAGCAAGATAGTTCAAGCCGTGGTTTGTCATAATTGTGATGATTATGGCGTACAGCTCATGAAAACCCCAAATCCACAATCTCAGAAAATAAGAATATTGTGAAAAGGTGCAATATTCTAGGCTCAAAATGTCCGACTCTAATTAGCTAATTAAGCCATAACACCTGCAAAGGGTTCCTGAGCCTTTAAATGGTTTCTCAGTCTGGTTTAGTAGGAATCACAATCATGGGGAAGACTGCTGACCTGACAGTTGTGCAGAAAACCATCATTGACACCCTCCATAAGGAGCAAAAGCCTCAAAAGGTAATTGCAGAAGTTGGATGTTCCCAAAGTGCTGTATCAAAGCACATTAATAGAAAGTTATATGGAAGGGAAAAGTGTGGAAGAAAAAGGTGCACAAGCAGCAGGGATGACCGCAGCCTGGAGAGGATTGTCAGGAAAAGGCCATTCAAAAGTGTTGGGGACTTTCACAAGGAGTGGACTGAGGCTGGAGTCAGTGCATCAAGAGCCACCACACAGAGACAGATACTGGACATGGGCTTCAAATGTCGTATTCCTCTTGTCAAGCCGCTCCTGAACAACAAACAACGTCAGAAGCTTCTTACCTGGGCTAAAGAAAATCAGACCTGGTCTGTTGCTCAGTGGTCCAAAGTCCTCTTTTCTGATGAGAGCAACTTTTGCATCTCATTTGGAAACCAAGGACCCAGAGTCTGGAGGACGAATGGAGAGGCACACACTGCAAGATGCTTGAAGTCCAGTGTGAAGTTTCCACAGTCTGTGTTGATTTGGGGAGCCATGTCATCTGCTGGTGTTGGTCCACTGTGCTTCATTAAGTCCTGGGTCAACGCATCCGTCTACCAGGAGATTTTGGAGCACTTCATGCTTCCTTCCACAGACGAGCTTTATGGGGATGCTGACTTCATTTTCCAGCAGGACATGGCACCTCAGCAGTGCCACAGGCTGATAGCTTCATTGCCATGCCACATTGAGGCAGTAATTGCTGCAAAAGGGGCCCAAGCTAAGTACTAAGTACATATGCATGCTTATACTTTTCAGAGGTCCGATATTGTTCTATGTACACTCCTTGTTTTATTGATTGCATGTAATATTCTAATTTACTGAGATTGTGGATTTGGGGTTTTCATGAGCTGTAAGCCATAATCATCACAATTATGACAAATCACGGCTTGAACTATCTTACTTTGCATGTAATGAGTCTATCTCATATATTAGTTTCCCCTTTTAAGTTGCATTACTGAAATAAATGAACTTTTGCACGATATTCTAATTTTTCGAGTTTCACCTGTACAACAGGTTAGGTCAAAGTAAGTTTGGAAATTTGAGAAAACCTATCCTTAACATGTGATCTGAAGCAGACTATGCTTAACTATAACAAATAGTATGCATTGAGCATAGCAAGTTATCTGAGTTCTGCAATTCTGTATTTTTAATCTGAGTTTAATATCTAGTGCATTATGTGAATTTATAGTGTTGAAGTATTAAGTGGATCTGAAAAAAGCCTGAAATGCTGAGAGAAGGGCAGAGTTCACCAGTTCTATATAAAGAAGTAGTATTTTTATTTTGTTTTGGATGTGGACAGAAAAACAAATCATGCAGCAATTTCAACAGTATTTTTTCTTCAAAAACCTGCTAAGCATATGTACTTTGAAGAAAATCTTAATGAAGCTAATTTTGACATTTTTGATAATTAAGAGCATTTCCCTGCACAAAGAGTATGGGTGGGCAGCTAGTGAGCATCTTGGCATTCTATATCAGATAAGTTAACCTACAAAGTGAAGGGAAACAATAGAATGCCTAATTCTAGCAGAATATGATAGGTCCAGAGGATAAATGGAAATTGAGGAAGGTTATCAGTAAGCAATCAGCTACTACATCCTGCCATGCTGTCTCACTTCTTTATTAGTGCCATTAGGGTATACTATCAGCAGTTAATGCCAACACAATTGCCATTTTTGGCCAACCTTGGTGCTATCAAATAGAAGTGAAACCCTAGCAGGGATACTTTTGGCACCTGCCTCTTCCTTCTCCTGGTATATATCTGGATAAAGTATGAAGAAGTTTGCTGAAAGGACCTCTATTTTCAATGAAAACAGAATAATGGCAGCAATGGATTTATTCATGACAGAAAACAGTGTTTCTAAATTATTAAGTGTCCTGGTGGCACAGCGGTTAGAATGCAGTATTCCAGGCTACCTCTGCTGACTCCTGACTGCCAGCAGTTTGGCAGTTCAAGTCACACTGGGTCAAGGTTGACTCAGCCTTGCAGGTCAGTAAAATGAGGACCCAGATAGTTGGGGGCAATATGCTGACTCTGTAAACCACTTAGAGAGGGTTGAAAAGCACTGTGAAGCAGTATGTAAGTCTAAGTGCTATTGCTATTAAATTTCCTGTAAGAATGTTGGGTGTTTGGTTTTTGTTTTATTCCTTAATTCTATCATTACATCCTTCTATTCTTCCATCATTTCCTTTCTTAGGAAACATATTTTTAAAATAATTTAAATATTCAAGAGAAATGAAAGTGTACTAAGATGGATTAAAATAAGCAATGTCTATCCATTATGTCCCATATTTTTCTTTGTTAAGTATATAACATTCCTTTCCATAAGGTGGTCAAGATGGCACACACAGCATCTCCTCCATTTCGTTCCCATCAATAACGCCATGAGGGGGTGTTGAGTGTGAAAGAGTGGCTTCCCAAAGTGGCTTCCACAGATAAGGCAGAACAAAAACTGGCTCTTTCTATATAAAGTCCAATATTTTGACAAAATCTGAACAGATATTCATCAGTTTTAACAAAATGTTGTATTCACTTAATGACTACTTGCTCGTATGAATGTACATAGATATGTGTGTATTCACTCATATGTGTTGTGTACAGAGTATTGTATTACAAGCTTATATAATTATGGGATATTTCATATACTTTCTCTACTCAAAATTTACAATTATCTGAGAAGTTTTAAACTAAAAATCACTTGGTTAACATTGTTCAAATCATTAAGAGAAACTTAAATAGTGACTAATGTATCCCACTAATAATATTTGCAGTTTCAAAAGGCTGGATTCCACTTGGAGTTTAGCTTGGAGATCATCTTTGGGTAATAACTTATCATGTATTTAGCCCTCTGAAAGGCAGAAGACTGAAGATTATAATTAATTTATATAAAGCATTATCAACCCTTTTCCCTAAATAATTCATTCATGCAAAAATTGTTCTCTATTTAGAATATCTTACATATTGTTTCAAACAGAAAATATATTTAGATTTTGATATAATTTCCTTCAAAAGCAGAATGTTTTATAATTGTAAGGACAACCTGAGCATTTGCCTTTTTCTATAATTTGCTTTGAAGTTGCAAAGTAGAGTGTGATCATGTGATTGACCCCATGAAAACAAAAAAATGACTAAAACAACTTTTGATTAGATCCAGCAAAGTTTTATGTTTGCTCTTCTAAAATTCTGTTGCATTGTATCATAAAAATAAAAAATAAACAAGAGGCTTGAAAGGCTTTTAGCTGGCTAACAATCAGTAGACTTATTTATTTATTTATTTAGTTACATTTATATACCGCCCTATTCCCTGAGGACTCAGGGCGGTTTACAGGAAATTAAAAAATCCACCATACAAAAGTTAAAAAAAACCAAATTAAAAAAATATTAAATTGACCCTGTATACTTAAAACCCCAATTAAAAATTAATGAAATGACTTAATGAAAAGGCAAAGCAAATCTAAGTTCAAATATGTGAATATTTTGAAATTAAAATTCTTTGGATAGGTTTCTAAAATTATCTCTTTATTCCAGCAGTTGTGAAGCTATAGCTTTATAACTGAAAGAATTTAAGTAGGCAGAACATGGAACCATACTTCTGAGGAGTAAATGAAATATGTAATAGATGAATGTTAAAAAAATGTTCATGAAAGAAGGGTTTTTTTTATTATTCCCTTGTATTAGATGAAGAGCAGATGAATGTGTGGCAGTGAAAACATGACTCATTTTAATGTGGTGTTTATATCTTTTAATATAAGTGCAGAACTTCAGGTACAATGAATTAACAGGAGCACTTGAGCAATATATTTATTTGTGAACCTTTCTTAAAATGAAAGGTTCATTTTTACAAGCTACTGTATTATCCACCACACACAGAAAAAGAGAAAAGATAATTATGGCCTTAGTGTTTAACAGGGATGAATTTTCAAATTGCATTGTGCCATGCTTTCAGATATTTGAAGAAAAATTATAAACTTTATGAATTGTGTTTCTGTGGGGAAATCAAGCAGAAGACAAAAGAAATTGGTTATAGATTAATACTTGCATTAATACAACAAAAATCTTTTTCCAAAGAACAAATGTATAACTTACATTGTAATCAATGGCCCAAATCCTATAGAACTTGCTGGTTCTTGCTTGTATTTTTTCCAGATACCTTTTATATGTGCCTTAATATGTCTAAGAATAATATGTCTCAGAATATTTAACCTGCTCCCATTCAAATTTAATACAGTTTAGAATAGAATTAATTTCACCAAAAAAGCCATATTAACCCTAACGTGTTGTGAGTCCTATATAATAATGAATTAAATGAAGTAAATAATGAAGTAAACATTGTTATAGCAGAGTCATATTCCTTAATAGATTAAAATACTTTAGTGTTTATAAGAAGATAGGGTGCCAACTCAAGTCCATAGGTTTCCAAATCAATAGAACAGGAATAAAGGGGGGAAAAACCCAGCACCTCCAGGAGTTATTTGATTTATAATGTATTTTTATAAATTCACCTTACTGTATTTCTTTTCATCTTTTTCATAATTACCATGATGCCATCAATACTGCTCAACATAGCAAGGCTATAAAAAACACTTTGACCCAAATTATTCCTCCTGTATAACAGAACTACTGACTAATGGAACTAATGGGAATATTAAGAGTTCCTGACTTCTGGTACTGATTAAGAATATTTTTCTTCATTTTATCTCTGCATACTCTGATATTATAAAATGTGATAAAACAACTAATAATATACAGTAGAGATATGATAAAGGAAAACAGAAATAAGTATAGGTCAAGTGAAGAAGGACAGCTATGAAACAAATCTCAAAATTGCCCTCAGGGAAAACAGGCAGTCTTGACATAAAAATCAGGAGCAAGATGAATAATTGCTATAGATTTCTGGCAATGAAAATAATTATTGGTCTCTCTTGAGAGTTAAAAATGAAATGAAAAACTGATGTAAATGGACAAAATCTGCTCTATCTAATCTGATGATACTATTGTTACCAAATTTGGTAATACTGTTTGAATCCATGTCCATGTACTTTTATTTATTTAATTAATGTTTGAAATTCATCCAAAACAACATTGATATTTTTTTAAAGCAAACACCATCACCCTGCATCTTCAATAATTCAGCGAGATGTGCAAGGTAACTAGAAGTTCTCTCTAAGGGACAGAAATATTATTTAAAATAAATTTCCTTAAGTGTACCTATCCTGGTCCACTTGAGTAATAGGGTAATAACAAATTAGTTGCATTTCCTTAATAAGCCTTTATTATACACTAGAGAAAGAACTTTATGTACTCTATCAAAGTGTACTACTCATGTAGGATAAATCTATCAGTAGTTATTATGTATACTAATCTATCCAATTCATTTTCAGACAAAGCAAGTCTGATATAGTGCCCTGAATACCATAACATCATAACTTACTTCCATACTGTTTTGTACTCATAGGCAGATATGCAATCCCGTTTTTCATTTAGAGAATGCATATGTGGGAAATGTATGTTCCTTAACAATAGGGCATAGAGTTACCAATGGATTTAGCATTAGAGTGAAAGTTTATTTTCATTAAATAGTTGCAATGGTAGAGTTTACCCTTGATTTCCCCCCCCCCCCAAAAAAAAAATTGCTGCTGGCCTAATAGCATCTTTATAGCCTTGAAACTTTTATTTATTCAGCTTCTACTATTGTTTTTTTCTTTTTCTTTTTTGTAGCCACACTTTATCTGATTTTATTTTCTCTTATCTTAATATTTTACCTTTATGTTTTTAAACTCTCAAGCTGCAAATTAAAAGCACCTGGCACTATGGGTAAGAGAGATGTAGAACTAGCCTTGGAACTTTGAAATTGGCTAAGGCAGAAAAATAACTGAAGATTAATGAGTTCTTCACCTCAAGCTTCTACTGAGGTCTTAATAATCTGGAATTTAGGAAAAAGATTCAAAGTGCTCCACCAGCAATCAGAAGAAATTCCAAATTCTCCTTGTCTAATGAAGATGACAGACTTCTGTAGAATGATGATTTTCAAGGAAATACTGTCTCTGGTGGGTGCACTGTCCATTCTGAGGTATTTGTACTTATGCTTCTAGTGATGTTACAGCTAATAAGCTAAATAATTTTTAGCTTTTTTGGCAACCCTATTTTGCAACATTTTTCCTCTTAACTGCTCAAACTGTAATAGCCTTGTTTGTACAATTAACAACTAAATCTGTAAAAATCTGGTGACATGAAGAAAACATTTGACCTCCATACAGGATTCTCTTCAAAAATACAGAAAGAAAATTATTTCCAACAAGCTTCTATGTCAGAAACCACATTAAGTAAAAATCAAACTATAAACAGCAAATATTATATTCTTTTAACCGTAAATAATAAAAAAGATTCTATCCTAATATATTTACACAAACTATTTGTTCTGTCTTTTCTTAATACCAATATTAATGTTGGATAAGGTACTTCCAGAGAGTCAGTTTGTTTGTACCTAAGGCAGCTACTTCATTGCCAGTCTCGTGACATTGACCTTGTTCATATTAATTGGCTCCCCACTACAATTGGTCAAAAAATGATTCATTTATTCTTCAATGATCCAGGAATATCATTAACGCTTTTTTAAAAATGAGGACCTTTTTGAAGACTCTTGGAATTATCCCTTTTAGGGTTTTATGGTTCAAAATGTGAAATCTTTTCTAAATAATTCTACATTAGTTTACACACTTCAAAATGCTGTTTCTATCTCAGACAACTGCCATGTTTCTTCTACGTTATCTTCATCTTAAGAACAGACAAATATTGCTTGGTCCTTTTGAAAGTGAACTACTAATACTTATAGCATGATGGCTAAAGATGAACAAGATATCAAAAATTGAAGGGCTTGCACAAACAATGGAACCAATTCAAGAGAAAGCAAAGCCCCTCGCTGCTCTAGTGCACTTGAACAAAGACTTGTAATTAAAAACAATTGTGAAATGGCTAGGCCCTCAAGCACAGTACTTCCATTCATTAAAAATAATTTTGATCTCCTCTCAGGTTTATCAATGTCTACCAGTTAATTCAATTAAATCCTTAGACCGGGGGTCTTCAAGCTTGGCAACTTTAAGACTTATGGACTTCAACTCCCAGAATTCCTCAGCCAGCCAGAGGAATTTAAGACTTTAACAAGTCTTAAAGTTGCCAAGTTTGAAGACCCTTGCCTTAGACCTTCCACCAAAGTCTGGCACTTTCATGTGTTTTTGTCAGAAACAATTTCAGTTTTGTTCATATTGATATCAGTTGTAGCTCTCAAACCAACCAACTTCATGGAAAATTCCTTGAAAAACATTCACCATCCAGTCTTTTCCAATGACTGCACTCTCCCTAATCTGGATTTCAAACATATGATATGATATGAACCAAACCAATTTTCCTCCCACGGGGACATGTTTAATTTCCCTTATCCCAGGTTTCAGAGACCTTTTGAGCATTTCGCATCTTCAATCAAAGTGACCTATGCTGCACATTTGATAGTGTGTGTGTGTGTGTGTGTGTGTGTGTGTGTGTGTTTGTGCATGTGTATTTCAAAGGATAAAAATATAGAAACCATAGTGGATAATATCTTTATACACATAATAATGTGTAACTCTTGTTATTGAAAATGCTTCAAATCCATTTAGTACAACTAAAGCTAATAGTAAACTTGGGGGGGGGGGAAATCAGGAAAAAATATCCTTTTTATAGTGCATCCCTGCTGGCAAAAAATAATTTGCTAAAGTGCAGTGTTTGCAAGTTAAGAGACTATGAATTTGCTTCATTCAAATGCATTGTGTATTTTGCTACCTTTCATATGTCACAAAGGACACATTTTCTCAACACTTTTACTTTTTGAACATTTGGTATCTTCATAGATAATATCTCCTAGCAGGAAACTTGATTAGAGACATTAGTACATTAACTTTAGATGTGCTGGAAAGTATTGAATAGCAAATAGTCTATGAAAATAAGGAATGCATTTTTAATATTTTTATTTATCAAAACAGATTCTATTCAGTTTTATTTTATTTTATTTTTTAGAAAAGCATTTAGACAAAAAGAGTAGTTTCTTCTAAGTATCATTCTGGAATTTTAAAAATGGTTTGTAATCATTAAACAACAACAACAACAATAATAATAGACTTCCGGTTTGCCGATACGGCCGCCACAGACAAGTGGAAGGTGAGCTCCATCTTCCATGTCCTATTTCGCATCGCTGAGGGATCCTGGAAAGGGTCAAGTCACCCTGTAGGGGTGACCAGCAAGGAGGGAATACCCACTTGATCACAGGAGGGTGGTAGCCCTTCCGCCCAATCCAGCGCAGACCTCCAAACCAGCGGACAAAAGAGCAATATGGCTCATCACTAAACTTACCACCAGGGACCTACAAAGCAACATGGATGAGACTGGGTGAGATCTGAACCTCTCTTCAATCCTAACTATTTTTTCCACCTGTATAAGCTGCCCAAGATATTTTTCCCTCTTTAGAGAGGGAAGGGAAACTCTATCCCACCCTCTAAAAACAGTGGCAACTGACTATCCAGGAGAATTTAAAACGTTGAAACAATAATCTGATTTTAATTGTATTTTTATCTTTCTAAAACTTGAGGACTAAAGGATTTCCTATTTTTATTGAAGATTTGGTTTTTTACTTATAAAAAAGACATAAAATTGGAAAAAAGATTATAAAAATCTTGGATTTAAAAAAGAAAATCCTAAATGGTATGGGTGACATCTTGTGGCTAAATGTGATACTACAACCTGTTATTGTCTAAAAGAGACTTGGTCTGAAGCCCAGACTATAGATAATACTTGTAACCTTGGCAATCAGCTGTGAGAAGCCCAGCTGTGTTCTATACTCTGATAAAAATATTTTTATTTTCTGACTATAAAGCTTTTAATTCACATCAGTAACAGAACATGGATGAAGATCAGGAACAGTTTTTATTTATGTTGAAAGCAATTCATGAAACTATTCTTAAAGACATTGATGAAATAAGAGGCTACAGAAAAGAACAAGATGTCAGCCTCGATATATGAACCCAAACTTTGATCACAACCAAAACATTAGCTACACAGAATATAAAAGAAGTGGAGCAATTAAATGCTATGATAGAAGATTCAACTGATCAACAAACACAGTTAACAGAAATTCCAGACAACGGATTGACAACTTTGAAAATGGGGAAAAAAACTATCTATATAAACCACAAGAAACTTGAGGATCAAGAAGAAGAACAGACCAAAGGGAAGATAAACATTTCAGGACAACTATGTCAAGAGAAAAAATAGAGAAATGATTTGTTAGCCCCTTCAAAAAAAAATGGTGACTGGACAGCCTTTCTTACTTCAAACAATATATATAGTAACAGAGGGAGATCTATAATTTGATTTAAAAACATGGATATGGAAGGTGAATTGGCAAAGAAAGAAAACTAGAATAAGGCTGAAGAAAATTTGGGCTTTTATTTATTTGTAAGGATTAAAATACATATACTCGATTTGATAAGATGTATACTTTGAATGTTAGATTCTGTTATGAACTGAGATAAAGAAAACTGGTTATTTTAAAATTTGGAAGTATAAATATTAAAAGTTAAATTTGAATATTGATTTGTTTATAAAGGTTGAATGAAAAACCAATTTAAGATATATATAAGCTAAAAATATATTTATAAATGTAATAAAGATGTTTTCACTTAGCTGATATAATAAAAACTGTACTAACTTAAATATGCAATAATAAACATTAAAAGGAAAAGAGAGGAAGTATTTGATGTTGAAACAAGAGAAAATTTGGTTACTAAATTTAAGACATTTGGAAATTAATAGGAAATAAAAATGTTATACTATATTATCAATTAGTTGATGTAAGATAGTGAGAAATAGAATATATTTAAATAGATAAGATGTGTATTTTGAATATTAGACTTTGTGATGAATTGTGAAAATGGGAACATCGGTTACTCAAAACTTGGAAATTATAAATATTAAATGTTAAAGTTAAATATTAGCGGGAAATTAAAAATTGGGGAAAACTAATTAGGACATTGATTGTCTATAAAGACTGAATGTTAAAATAATAAGGATATGTATAAGCCAAAAATTATTGATGATGATGATGATGATGATGATGATGATGATGATGATGATGATGATAATAATAATAATAATAATAATAATAATAATAATAATAAGAAGAAGAAGAAGAAGAAGAAGAAGAAGAAGAAGAAGAAGAAGAAGAAGAAGAAGAAGTTGTTAGAAGGGACCTTGGAGGTCATCTAGTCTGCTCAGACAGGAAACCCTATACCATTTTGGACAAATGACTGTCCAGTGTCTTCTTAAAAACTTCCAGTGTTGGAGCATTCACAGCTTCTGGAGGCAGGTTGTTCCACTGATTAATTGTTGTAACTGTCAGGAAGTTTCTCCTTAGTTCTAGGTTGCTTCTCTCCTTGATTAGTTTCCATCTGTTGCTTCTTGTCCTGTCTTTGGGTGCTTTGGAGAATAGCTTGAGTCCCTCCTGTTTGTGGCAGCCCCTGAGATATTGGAACACTACTATCATGTCCCCCCTCGTCCTTCTCTTCATTAAACTAGACATACCCAATTCCAGCAGCCACTCCTTATATGTTTTAGTCTCCAGTCCCCTAATTATCTTTGTTGCTCTTCTCTGTACTCTTTCTAGAGTCTCAACATCTGCTGGGTGAAAGAGGAAATTGAAACTTAAGAGATGGCTGCGAGACGTGGGGGAGGGCCGCCGCTCTCTAAGAATGTTATCTCCTCACCTATACCACAAGCTGCAGGGCAGACTTCGATGAAGCCTACAGTACAACCACCCTCTCCCCCACCTCCTGCATTTACACTGACAGACATCCAGCAAGTTGTGATGCAGTCAACGCAAGTTTTGCAACAAGAAATAAAGAATCAAAACAACCAGATGAGGGAAGATATACTGCATGCACTCCAGGGCTTAGCTGCACATATAGAACGCCTGGATGTTCGTGTGGACTCAGTTATGGAGTATGTGGAGAACTTGGAAAATAAAATTATTGATGCTGAACAGAAGATTGATAGAGCAGAGGCCAAGATTGACAGAACAGAAAATGAGGTTATTATATCAGAATATAAGAACATGGAGTTTGCTTTGCGTATCAGAGGCCTCAAAGAGAATCCTAAAGAAAATCTGGAATGGGAAATAGCACAAGCAGTGGCTCCTGTTTTGAAATGGGAACCTGAAGAACTACTTAAGGAAATGGATAAGATATTTAGGGTTAACTCCTGGATTGCTAGGCAAAAAAGTCTACCTAGAGATGTAGTGATTTATTTTTCCAGGAGATCAACCAGAAATTCTATTATCCAGGCTTTTTATCGGGAAAAATTTCAGATTGCAGGCCAAGATGTTATGATTTTAAAGAAGATACCTTCAAAAATTCTTAGAAAGAGGAAAGATTTTGCCTTTTTGTCTGATGAGCTTAAGAAGCGACAAATCCAGTTCAGATGGGAAATACCTATTGGAATTGTGGTAAATCATGCAGGGACCAGATACAGACTGGATACAATCTTAAAAGCAAAAGATTTCTACACTAAGGTCCTGAAAGCAGGTTTACCACCATCTCCCCGAATTAAAAGAACAGAAGCTAGACAAGATGATAAACAATTGAGTGAAGGGGCAATGTTACTGCCCCTTGAGGAGACGCAGAAGCCGGAGGCCATGGAGCAGAGTTTGGCATTAAAGGAAGATCTAAAAGAACAGAGGATGACAAGAGCTGCACATAAGCGTATGGAAAAAGAGCAAAAACAAAAGCCTGTAACTGGTCCAGTTACACAAGATGCGGTTGTTTCAGAGCCTGTGGGAGGAGCACGTCCTAAGAGAGCAACAGCTGATCTTCAGGCCTTGTTCCAAAGGCTTATGGTCACCAGAGATGGTGAAGTTCCTGACATGGAATGTTAATGGGTTAAATTCACCACAGAAAAGAAAGAAAGTATTTTTTTATCTGAAACAACATAAAAATGACATTGTTTGCTTACAAGAGACACATATTGCATTAAAAGATCAAAAATATTGAATTAATTCCCGATTGGGAACACATTTTGCATCTTTTGCTCTGGACAAGAAGGCTGGAGTGGTTATTTACTTAAGAAAAGACTTTTCAGCAAGATTGATTGAATCGGACAAACAAGGGAGATATGTTAGTATTGAATTAACATTACAAGGAAAGAAAGTTCTTCTTATTGGATTATATGCTCCAAATCAGCAACAGCAAAAAATTTTAAAATTTTTACATCAGAGACTAATTGAACTGGATTACAAATCTGTTATTATGATGGGGGACTGGAATGGGGTTTTGGTGCCATCTGAAGATAAGAAGGGATCTTCTACAAACTTTTTTAATTCAAAATTGCCTAAAGCTTTTTTTGATTTGAAGGAAGATCTGGAATTAAGAGATGTATGGCGGGAAAGGAATATGAGAGACAGAGATTTTACTTTTTTTTCGGATAGACACAAATCTTTTTCAAGGATTGACTTCATTTTGATTACTACTGATCTTTCCTCTTCGGTTAAGAACGTTAAGATTTTTCCTAGGACAATGTCTGACCATAGTCCTGTTTGGTTGGAGTTCTTTGCTGAATACACTAGTAGGAGATCCTGGAGGCTGAATGAGAATTTATTTATAAATGACTTGTTCTTGCAGAAATGTAGAGAACATATGAAAGAATTTTTTGTCATGAATATGCATAAAGGTACCCCGACGGAAATGGTTTGGGATGCTAATAAAGCCTATATGAGAGGGGTTTTAATTATTGTGAACAATGCTTATAGGCGTAAGCAAGTGCAAAAACGTTTAGATATTGAGGAAGAGATTAAAACTAAGGAGAAAAAGTTCATTTTGAATCCATTGGATAATAATTTAAAGATCTCAATACATTTATTGAAAGAACAATTTAATATGCTATTGGCTGATCAAGTAGCAACTAATTTGCGTTATGCCAAACACAATACTTTTTGTAACGCCAACAAGCCTGGTAGATGGTTGGCTTATCAATTAAGGAAGAAACAGAAATTACGTACTATAGACAAAATAGAATATAAAGGAAAAGAAGTCTACCAACAAAATTTGATTAAGAGGAGTTTTCTAGATTTTTACTCAAAATTATATTCTAAAGAGAATATACAAGCTTTAGATGTAGACAAGTATTTACAGGGAGCTCATTTTCCAAGACTTTCACAAGAACAACAACTTGAGATGAATTGCCCAATTACATCAGAAGAAATTTCTTTAGCTATTAAACAGTTGAAATTGGGCAAAGCTCCGGGAACAGATGGATTAACAGCAATTTATTATAAAAAGTTGTTGCCTGAAATGATTGAACCCTTAAAGATTTTGTTTAATGAAATTCAGACTGGAGGCGCAGTTCCTCCATCATGGAGGACAGCTTTTGTATCGTTGATCCCAAAGGAGGATCAAGATCTTACTCAACCTAAAAATTATAGACCTATATCGCTTTTAAATACAGATTATAAGATTTTTGCTAAAGTATTGGCTAATAGATTAATGCAAGTTTTGAAACAAATGATTCATAGTGATCAATCGGGATTTATATCTGGGAGGTATATGAAATATAATGTAAGACAAATTGTTAACTTGCTTGAATATTTGGATAAGAACAACCAAGTCTCTGCAGCATTGATATTTTTGGATGCAGAGAAAGCCTTTGACCAATTGAATTGGCAATTTTTATTAAGAGTTGTTGAGGAGATGAATTTTGGAGAAGGTTTTCTACATGCTATTAAAGCTATATATCAACAACAAACTGCACAAATTATAGTTAATGGGGGATTAACAGAGACTTTTAAAATTGAAAAAGGTACAAGACAGGGTTGCCCCCTATCACCATTATTATTTGTTTTAACATTAGAGATTTTACTAATTAAAATTCGAGAGTCCTCTTTGATAAAGGGAATTAAAATAAAACAGAATGATTATAGATTGAGAGCTTTTGCTGATGGCTTGGTTGTGACAGTATCCCAACCGTTACAGTCGGTTATAGACTTGATGGAAATTATAACTCAGTATGGTAAGATTTCTGGGTTTAAGGTGAATAGTAATAAGACTAAGATACTATCCAAGAATTTATCTATGAGTGAAAGGGATATGTTATCTAAATTAACAGGTTTTGAAAGTGAAGAAGGTTAAATATCTAGGAGTATATATTGCAGCCTCAAATGTAAAATTGTATAAGAATAATTATGAAACACTATGGTTGAAGGTACAAAGGGACTTAAATAATTGGAAAAAATTACAATTATCATTACTGGGAAGAATTGCAGTTGTTAAAATGAATGTTCTACCAAAGTTTCTATTTCTGTTTCAGATGATACCTATATTGAAAAAGGATGTCAACCTTGATCAATGGCAGAAGGGTATTAACGAATTTATCTGGGCGGGGAAAAAACCAAGAGTTAAATTCAAGATTTTACAAGATGCCAGGGAAAGAGGGGGACTCAAGGTGCTGAATTTGAAATTGTATTATGATGCGGTTGCCTTGACCTGGGTTAGTGATTGGCTTAATCTAACTAACAAGAGAATACTTCATCTTGAGGGATGGGATTTGGTATATGGATGGCATGCATACTTGCTTTATGATAAGAAGGTAGACAGGGCTTTTAAATCCCATATTCTTAGAAGTGCTTTATTGCGTGTCTGGAAAAAGTATTATTATAAGTTAAATTATAAAATACCGATTTGGGGAATTCCGGGACACACGATAGAGGGCGTATCTATGGGAGTGAGTATGGATATGTTTTCTTATAAGGAGCTACTTAGATTGCAAGGGAATGATTGGCAACTTAAACCAGTAGAGGAGTTAAGACAAGAAAACATAAGTTACTCTTGGTTTCAATATACCCAATTGAAAGCTAGGTGGAAGTCAGATCAAAAGGTTGGCATCACAACTACAGATCAAAATTTAGTAAAGCAAATTAGAGATTCAAATTGTGCACATATAAAGAGGATATATAATGCTTTAATTGAATTGGATTCGGAAACGGAACTGGTTAAAGACTGCATGATAAAGTGGGCACAAAATATTCAGGAACCAATTTCGCTGGACACCTGGGAGATAATTTGGGTCAGAAATGTTAAATTTACCCAGGCTCAAAATTTAAGAGAAAATTTTTATAAAATGTTTTATAGATGGCATCTGGATCCCAAGAAGCTGTCCAATATGTATCCTAATGTACAGTCTAAATGCTGGAGGTGTGGTAGTTTAGAAACTACCTATTTTCACATGTGGTGGACTTGTAGAAATATAAAAGCTTTTTGGATTAAAATTTGGTGGAACATTCAAAAGATTTTTAAGAAAAAGATAAAGTTCTCCCCGCAATTGTTTTTATTGGGCATTGTTGTAGATTGTGATGTTAAAGAAACTAACTTGATGTTGAACATGATAACGGCAGCACGGTTACTGGTGGGACAATATTGGAAGAAGGATAGTTTGCCCACTATAGAAGAATGGGTGTTTAAAGTTTCGAATCTTGCAGAAATGTCTAAGATTTCTGCTTATCTGAAGGATCATTAACAGGAAAGATATATTTCAGTTTGGAGGAGATGGATAAATTATATTCAAAACAAATATGGGACCAAAAAGTACCATTTAGCTTATGAGTAGATTTTAGTGGGATATTGTTATTGGTACGTTGTTTGTAGTTATGTTAAAAGAGAGTTAAAGCGCATTATGAATTTGGTTAATTGTATATTATGCATAATTTTTATTTAGAATATGATTATTGTAACTATAGTCCTGTATTTAGCTCTGGGAAGTGGGGGGGAAGTGGGTGGGTTTGGGGTGGGAGGGATTTGGGGATATATTGTAAAATTTTGTTTTTGTAAAACTCTTTAATAAAAAATAAATAAATAAATAAATACTGAAATGTAAAACTAGGAAATCAATGAAACAACAACAATGACGATGATGATGATTAATAATCACCATTTGGAACACAACACGCCAGATATCGCAGTTGTAGAGAACCGAAGCATACAGCTGATTGATATCACTGTACCAGGAGATGCCAGAGTCGAAGAAAAAGAACTGGAAAAAATTATGAAATATCGCAACCTGGCCATCGAAATTGCACGATTATGCATGAAATATGTAACAGTGATACCCAATGTCATCGGGGCACTGGGAATTATGTCCAAAAACTTTACAAAATACATCAAGAAAATGTAGCTTCCTGCAATAACTCCAGCAATGCTACAAAAAACTGTGCTACTTGGAACATCTTACATTTTAAGGAGGTACCTGGTTGATACCTAGGATGCTGGCAGCAACCCGTGTCAACCAGCAGCGCCAGTCAATTTGAATGTTCAGTTGACTGTGGTTCATGTCTAATGAATAGAAGAAGAAGAAGAAGAAGAAGAAGAAGAAGAAGAAGAAGAAGAAGAAGAAGAAGAAGAAGAAGAAGGAGGAGGAGGAGGAGGAGGAGGAGGAGGAGGAGGAGGAGGAGGAGGAGGAGGAGGAGGAGGAGAAGAAGAAGAAGAAGAAGAAGAAGAAGAAGAAGAAGAAGAAGAAGAAGAAGAAGAAGAAGAAGAAGAAGATCATCATCATCATCATCATCATCATCATCTTGTCCAACCCCCTGCTCAGGCAGGAAACCCTATATCATTTCAAACAAATGGCTGTCCAGTCTCTTCTTAAAAACTTCCAGTGTTGGAGCATTCACAGCTTCTGGAGGCAGGTTGTTCCACTGATTAATTGTTCTAACTGTCAGAAAATTTTTCCTTAGTTCTAGGTTGCTTCTCTCTTTGGTTAGTTTCCATCCACTGCTTCTTGTCCTGCCTTTAGGTGCTTTGGAGAATAGCTTGACTCCCTCTTGTTTGTGGCAGCCCTGAGATATTGGAACACTGCTACCATGTGACCCCTTGTCTTTCTCTTCATTAAACTTGACATACCCAATTCCAGCAACCGTTCCTTATATGTTTTAGCCTCCAGTCCCCTGATCATCTTTGTTGCTTGTATAATTATATTATACAAACAATTCAATTAAAGTTTACATTTGAGATTTAGTAATTATATTTCCTAATGATCATAAAAGCATGTATAGTTTTCCATTTCATTATCATGTTTTATATTTTATTTCACCAGTGCTTCATTAATTTAAAAGTTATGCTGGTAGTCCTCAACTTATGATTGTAATGGACCCTGTCCATTATGGTTATGAGTTATGATGTGAGTGACCCAATTTTAAGACTCTTTTTTGTGGTGGTCTTTAAGTGAAACAACATGGTCATTAAATGAACCCATGACTGTCAAGCAAACCCATTGTTTGTTATGGGTTTTTGCCAAATACCCAAAATAAACACCAATTTTGGGCAAATATTTCATAAATTGTAGTAATGTGACCATGGGATGCTGAAAATGGCATAAATGGGCTGAAATAAGGTCATGTGACTGTGTAAGCGGCCAATGGAATTTTGGAACCATTGTAGGTTGTAAGTACCTTTTGGGAGGATCTGTTGTAAATTTGAATGATTGCTAAGCCACCAGTCACAAGTCAAGAACTACTAATAAGAGAACACTTACATTTATGAAAGGAAGCAAAATCAGTCTTCAGGTACAATCTTGGCATGTAGAATTTTGTAAGGATGCTACAAATTGTAAAGATGCTAGAAACTTAAATTTTCACTTTACCTTACACAACTTTTACACACATAACTGAACAAGCTTTAGAATGTTAATGTGAATGTATTGTTATTCCTATATCTAGTTAATGAAGCCATATAAATAAATAAATATCAACTGGAGGCATCACTCTCAAGCTAGTTTAAAGCAAAGTGAGTAGAAAACTAATAATAAATATTTGGCCTGTTATAATCCTAATTCAAATTCAACTTCCACTATAATATAGATTTCAGTCTTACTGAAGGAAACAGTTCTACTGAGAGGATTCTACAGTATTTTGTATATTTGTCAACCAGCCCATATAAGTAAAACAAGACAGGTTTTAAAATAGCCTGATAGTAACCTTTTGTATGTACATTGACTGTTTCTGTACCGGAGATAAATTTATTGTGTCAAATCACACTTGGCCACCTAAAGTTCAATTCAATTCAATTCAATTCAATTCAATTCAATTCAAATGTCTTCTCCCCCACTCCCACCCCCAGCACTCTTTTGGACCTGACTCTATAACACAAGCTTTGCTTCAGAGGTTATCTCTACATAAGGGTGAAAATCGTTCTCTTTCAAACCTTGGTATGAAGCTACCAGGTATGATCAATAGTACTAAGATTCATAGGTAACTAGATTGAACTGATCTATGTCATTTACATAACATTTACAATACACATATCTGTTTACATTACATTTATTATACACATATCTCTTATACAATTGGTTTTTATTTTGAGCACATGGATAGCTGGGCTGTGTACTGCTGTTTAAGTCATAAGAATGGAGTTCGCTCTGAGGATAGAGTCTCAATTTATATATATATGTGTGTATATACATATACTTTATATATATATGTGTGTATATACATATACATATACATATACATATACATATACATATACATATACATATACATATACATATACATATACATATACATATACATATACATATACATATATATATATATATATATATATATATATATATATATATATATATATATATATATATATATACCATCTCAAAGTGTCACAGAACAGTTTGTTTATTATCATTGATTATCATTGTCATAGGTTCTATGATGAAGTCTTTCTTATAGAAGCTCTAGGGAAATTCATAATCCAAATACTGCTAAGAAAAGGCAATAATTAATAAACTTATATATCTGAATGTACATACAGTACAGTTAAAATTATATAAAATAATAAAATGCTAATTTTCCTTTAGGTGCTCTCTTGGTAAGGAAAATAGTTGGTAAAGAATATAGAATCTACATTCTAAATATTTTTGTTGCTCTTTCTCCATACAAACTTCAGTTCTGTGCTGCAAAACACTGATTTATTACTCTGATGGTTGTAGCACACTCATTTATTACTTAAAGGCAAGATTTCTGTTTTGACATATATTTTTGAATGTATTTATGTTGTGCTATTTTATTTTTGCCCTCAGCAGGAAAGTTATTGGCAGGAGTTCATTACACCCATGTGGAGAGGGAGGGGGACAGCATTGTGAAATTATAATCATTTTTACAACCAAGGGTCAAAAGCTTGCAGTGACATAGCCAATTCCTCTGATCTTTTGGAATTTAAAGTTAAGTAACATTCTATAAGCATTCTGAAAAGAAAAAAATACTATTGTAAGAAAACCTTTCTTAGGATACTGTTACAACTGTTTTTTAAAAAAAAAATACAAGAAGTACAGCACATGAATTTGATCAGGTTAATAGTTTGCTTAGGTCAATAGTTTGTTTAGGTCAACATTATAAAATTCCCCATTACTGCAGATCTATTGTGCATCTAGTTAATGTTTAGTAGAGACTATGCAGGAACAAATAAAATGCAATGTGAATATTTGCTTAATGTGGAAACCATTGTTATTGCCCAAAGAAATTACAGGTAATTGCTTACAAAACTCGTGATGCAAAAAACTATGTTTATTTTGGTTTTTCAAGATGAAATATTTACAATTGTATTCCTAGTAAACTTGTCCCAAATATAGTAACTATTTTCTCAAAACATGTGATAGATTGATGTAGAAGGGTAATATGGTAATGAATAATATTTTGTTGTACAGGTCTTATGAAATTAAATCAAATGCACAGAATATTGAATAAGTGACCAAAATAGATAAGATATGGTCTATAAACAAATAGTGTGCAGTTTTATTGGAAATGTAAAAACCAAATTTTACATGAAATAATGAACTAGATTTTTATAGAAATAAATCAAGATCTCATTTTTGCTAACGAAAGCCCTTGGTTGATAGTAATTTTATAAACAGATTGATTCATGGACCATTCCATCCATGCCAAGAATGTTGGCACATATAATCAGTAAAGGTCAGGTTAACAGGCCTTTAAAATACATTAAGAAAATGGATATATTGTCTACTTGATATACATAGATGAACATTAGCTACAATTAGAATATAAATCATGAGAAACTAAATGAAAGTTAAAGAATTTTTATCAGTTTAATGTAGGAGAAGAGCAGGCAGAGATGACAGGCAAAGTTAAGCATGTCATCAAGTTGGGATGACTGTGTTCCCATAAGCACTCCAAGTGCGACCTTCCTGAATTCTTTTGAGCTTTATCTGGCACCAGTTTAGTGTTGAACTTTAGTTGGCCATATTCTTGTGTATAGGCTTGAATAAGTCTTCTATGCCAGGGCTTTTCAACTGGTGATACGCGTACCACTGGTGGTACGTAAGCACCTGGCTGGTGGTACGTGGAGTCGCCTTTCTCCCCCCGCCTCCTCCCCTGCTCCGCTTTTTCCCAGCTCACTTGCTTGCAGAAAACATGCTGCTTGGCAGCGGCCTGCAAGAACCCTACCGAGAGCACACGAAGAGCGCAGGTGCAGACCGAGGCCCCGCCCTCCCCAGAGACTCATTGTGCAGCAACCTGATTGACTTCTCATGCAGGATGTGTGTTGCCCTTCCCTCCCCTTCTTACTTCACAAGTAAGCTGTTCTCCAAAGCATCTCCCGGGTGCATGGGGTCGCTGCCACGCTTTACACGACTCACCCCTCAAGGGTGATTCCAGTTCTTGCTTTTCCCCTTTGCAAAACAGGCTTCAATTGAGCTGCACTCTGACTTCGGGTGCCGTTCCTTGGGAATCCTCTCTCCCCACCCCAAAAAGCAGGGCTTTTACTCGTTTTTCAAACTGCCGTACTTTGCATGACTCACCCTTTTGCAGCACGAAAAGCGAGTAAACATCCTGCTTTTTGGGGTGGGGAGACTCGGGCGCCGTTCCTTGGGAATCCTCTCTCCCTACCCCAAAAAGCATGGCTTTTACTAGGTTTTCATGCTAGCACGCTTTGCACGACTCACTTGTTCGCAGTGCGAAAAATGAGTGGGAGAGAGGGAGGGAAGGAAGGCACCCACTCCTGTCCTACCCCCCTCCACCAGAGACCCATGGATTCCCCCCACACAGGCACCCTGCAACCTGAGTGATGAGCTGCCCCCCCACAGCCATTGACTTCACTTGTCAAAAAGTTGATCACATGACCCTGGGACACAGAACATCTTAAGTATGAATCAGTTGCCAAGCATCCGAATGTAAATCACATAACCCTGGGGATGCTGCAACAGTCATAAGTGTGAAAAATGGTCATAAGTCACTTTTTTCAGTGCCATTGTAACTTCAAACAGTCACTAAGCAATTTGTTGTAAGTCGAGGACTACCTGCACTTTATCATTTTTTCCTTTTTTTTTTTGGTCAAGTTTTTGACACCTTGCTGGGCAACTGGTGGTACTCAGATATTGCCTTATCCTAAAAGTGGTACAATGGGTGAAAAGGTTGAAAAGCCCTGTTCTATGCCCTGTTCTATGCTGCAGTCTTACAAATGTTAATTCTTCATGCCTCACATTTTTATAGATTCTAATTTTTAATTTCCCTCAGAAAACAAATGTTACTGTATTTTGGCTTCAACTTCTTAAGTAGAGTTGAATGATTGTACTACTAGTTAATATTCTATTGAATTTTGTAATCACGTTACTTAGTAGATATCATCACAAACCACAATTTATTTAGTCTATCATGCCTTAATCATAGAGGTTTTATTAGTCAAATCATATAAATGTTTCCAAAATATTTGCACATTTAAATAATCAGAGAACTAAATCTAATTAGCTTTGGTCCAGATACTTTCTTACTATAGATTCTTATTTTACCAACTTTTTGACCTTGCTAAAAATGGTTATGTTTTTCTCAGAAAATGATAAAATTATAAAATGTTAGCTGTTCTTAGCTATCTAGTTAAATTCAGTGCAAATATCCACTAAATGATCCCTGGCAGGTTATCATTGAACTAGTCTGAAAATTTCCAAAGAGGGAGATGTGTTACTGAACTCTAATGAGCTGTGAAACATTTGTCTTCAAGAAAATAAGCCAGTAAAAGTTCTTCCTCCCAATGTAAGGGTAAAGGGATTGGGATCAAGGAGCAAGCATTTTTGTTTGTTTCTTTAGCACTGGAGGTTTGCTTAGTTCCCTCCTCACTATCATGTCATTAGGAGGTTAAAGCGAAGTATTTAATATAAGTACATACTTTTGTGATTCTGATTGGAAAAAGGATTTCTTAATATTGCTTATCATTTGGAATGAGGCATGCTCTCTCTAAAAATATTGTAATTGTTGTGTAGCAGGTTCTTTGGCGCAGGAATGAAGACGAGACAACTGAATACAGCAAAACTCATGGTTTACTCTTGCAGAGTCAGAACTGGGGAAATGGCTGCAACTAGCTACAATATATAGTCTAGCCCCTAGGCAGCAGCCAATAGGTTTGATAGCCAATAGAAGCACTGGAGACTTGTAGTCTGGGATGCTGGAGAGCTGTTAGCTACTCCAACAACCCACGTGGTATTACTAATGAGCCCAGTACATAACAGTAATAATTACTGCACTTCTCAGAAATAGTGGAATCTGGACCTGAAGTAAGGGGAGGTATTAAAAGACTGGCTAATTTGAAATTGCTAATGGAAAAGTGAAAGAAAGAAGATCCTCTCTAAACCTGCAGTATTTATTTAATAGTTTCTCTAGTGAGTGCCTTAGTTTGCCAAGATTACTGTCAATAGGCAAGCAGCAATAAACCTACTGTTCTGATCAACTACCTGTGTCATTTTGGTTCCGTGCGCCTGAAACAGATATCATTTCCTTTTACTAATCTGGCATTGCATATAGTGAATTGGTAAACAACACACTTAGTTCTAGATCTGTGACTTAATTTAAGCCAAATTTGGAGGCAGATATGTAAAATATCGGCAAAGGGGATCTTTTGCTATCAAAGATGATATATTGTATTTTAATATGAACATCCTATAATTTATGCATTTAAAAAGAATAGTTTATTATTATTTATGTGCTTGTATCACCCAGTGACAAAGGTAATGCTGCCACAAGAGTACATTTGATCCCTAGGCCTCATTGACCAATGCTACCAAAGATTTAGATTTGTATTTTTATGATAACTTTTGTTTTGAGAAAGCAAGTAGCATTAGTACTTCCTAAACTTTGGTACCCTAGATTAATGCTTATTTGGTTTTAGTCTAAAGTCAGATCAGGATTAGGATACCATTTAACATTTCCTGAAGGTCCTGGATTCTTTTCCATTTATAAATCTTTGACAATGTATTATCAATGTATTATCAATAGATCATGTTCAAAATACAATTCATCAGCCATTTTAATGTTACATTAGCCAGCCAGCCAATTACATCATCCAGCCTTTCCAGGAAAGGAAAAGTAGATCTGGGATGCTAATTATATATATATATATATATATATATATATATATATATATATATATATATATATATATATATATATATATATATATATATATATATATATATATATATATATATATATATATATATATATTATATATATATGTTGTTGTTGTTGTTAGCTGCGAAGTCGTGTCCGACCCATCGCGACCCTATGGACAACATTCCTCCAGGCCTTCCTGTCTTCTACCATCTTCTGGAGTCCATTTAAGCTCACGCCTACTGCTTCAGTGACTCCATCCAGCCACCTCATTCTCTGTCGTCCCCTTCTTCTATTGCCCTCGATCTTTCCCAGCATTAGGCTCTTCTCCAGTGAGTCCTTCCTTCTCATTAGGTGGCCAAAGTATTTGAGTTTTAGCTTCAGGATCTGGCCTTCTAAAGAGCAGTCAGGATTGATCTCCTCTAGGACTGACCGGTTTGATCGCCTTGCGGTCCAAGGGACTCGCAGGAGTCTTCTCCAGCACCATAGTTCAAAGGCCTCAATTCTTTGGCGCTCAGCCTTTCTTATGGTCCAACTTTCACTGCCATACATTGCAACTGAGAAGACCATAGCCTTGACTATACGCACTTTTGTTGACAGGGTGATGTCTCTGCTTTTTAGTGTGCTGTCTAGATTTGCCATGGCTTTCCTCCCCAGGAGCAAGCGTCTTTTAATTTCTTGGCTACAGTCCCCATCTGCAGTGATCTTGGAGCCCAGGAAAACAAAATCTGTCACTACCTCCATTTCTTCCCCATCTATTTGCCAGGAATTGAGAGGGCCAGATGCCATGATCTTGGTTTTCTTAATGTTAAGTTTCAACCCAAGTTTTGCACTCTCCTTCTTCACCCGCAACAAGAGGCTCTTTAGTTCTTCTTCACTTTCTGCCATTAGAGTGGTATCATCTGCGTATATATATGGATCTTTGGTTATTCGGGTTTTTCCCCGCGTAGAACTAAAGGTGTAGGCGCAACGTTTCGACGGAATCCCATCCGTCATCATCAGGCTGGTGGCTTTAGCTTCCTTCTTCTGGGAGAAGCATGTGGCTGTTTGTTCCTCTTTTTTAAACTGCCAGAGGGGGTGTGTTCTGTGGAGGTGTGCTCTGATTGGGTGGGGGACCAAGTGTGTTCTGATTGGGTGGGAGTGTGTTTTGAATGGTGGGTGTGTTCTGATTGGGTGGGGGTGTGTTCTGAGTGGATGGGCTGGTCTCAGCTGCCAGCTCCAGACCTGAGCTGGTGAGTTGTGCTGCTTTTGTTCGGCTTCGTGTTTGTGGTGGTGCCATGTTTTTATAGTGGGTGTCAGTTTGCTTATTGTGTGGTTTGGAGGGGTTTAAAGTGGCTGATGTTGCAGCTGTAGTTAGGTTTCTGTTTTGTGGTTGTGCCTCGTTATCATTGTGGGTTCGGATTTGCTTTTTGAATGGTTGTGTGGTGGTGATGTCATGTGTTGTTATCATGAGTTTGGGTCTGGTATCATTCTTGGTGGTTGGGCCTCGTCTGTCAATCAAGGTGGGTTTCCAAATGGCTGGTAGGCGAGAGGTATCATCTCGTTTATTCATGCTGTGGGGGCGTTTTTCTATCTCAATGGCTTCTCTGATTATTCTGTTGTTAAAATGTTCAATTTTGGCGATAGTTTTGGTTTTTTTTAAAATCAATTTCATGTCCCGTGGCTTCAAAGTGTTGGACCAGGGATGAAGTTTGTTCTCCCTTTCTGAGTGAGTTTTTGTGCTCTTCAATGCGTGCACTTATTCTTCTGTTGGTCTGTCCGATGTATGTGGTGGGGCAGGTGGTGCATGGGATTTCGTATACTCCTTGGTTTTCTAACCCAATTATGTCCTTGGGGTTTCTTAGGATGGTGGATATTTTTCTGTCTGTGTAGAATGCTGTTTTGATGTTGTGTTTTTGGAGGACCTTGCTGATTCTGTCTGTGGTCCCTTTTATGCCTGGTCCAACACTTTGAAGCCACGGGACATGAAATTGATTTTAAAAAAAACCAAAACTATCGCCAAAATTGAACATTTTAACAACAGAATAATCAGAGAAGCCATTGAGATAGAAAAACGCCCCCACAGCATGAATAAATGAGATGATACCTCTCACCTACCAGCCATTTGGAAACCCGCCTTGATTGACAGACGAGGCCCAACCACCAAGAATGATACCAGACCCAAACTCATGATAACATCACATGACATCACCACCACACAACCATTCAAAAAGCAAATCCGAACCCACAATGATAACGAGGCACAACCACAAAACAGAAACCTAACTACAGCTGCAACATCAGCCACTTTAAACCCCTCCAAACCACACAATAAGCAAACTGACACCCACTATAAAAACATGGCACCACCACAAACACGAAGCCGAACAAAAGCAGCACAACTCACCAGCTCAGGTCTGGAGCTGGCAGCTGAGACCAGCCCATCCACTCAGAACACACCCCCACCCAATCAGAATACACCCACCATTCAAAACACACTTCCACCCAATCAGAACACACTTGGTCCCCCACCCAATCAGAGCACACCTCCACAGAACACACCCCCTCTGGCAGTTTAAAAAAGAGGAACAAACAGCCACATGCTTCTCCCAGAAGAAGGAAGCTAAAGCCACCAGCCTGATGATGACGGATGGGATTCCGTCGAAACGTTGCGCCTACACCTTTAGTTCTACGCGGGGAAAAACCCGAATAACCAAAGATCCATATATATATATATATATATATATATATATATATATATATATATATATATATATATATATATATATATATATATATATATATATATATATATATATATATATATATATATATATATATTTGTTTATTATCATTTATTACAAGTTGATGGATTATCATTTGTATAAAGTTGATGGATTATCATTTGTATAAATGCAATAAGATATGTAGTTGTTTTACACAATGTACAGGACCAAATTATTCATAATGTGATACTTTTATTTGTTTTTTTGTATCTGTATTAATGGATGAATATTATGTTTCACTTAGCATTATGTGAAATTCATGTCATTATTGCTTGTCTAACAAACTGTAGTTAAAACTGTGGAATTAATATAATGTTAAAGAGAGCACTGCAGAGGGATGTAATTTTGCTACTATAGCTAGACCACCCTTGTATCTACTCTTACCAAATATTCTATCTGTTACTATTTATATCCTGTCATTCATCTGAGACATCAAACTGGCATAGATGGTGAGTTCACTATATTTCATTCACAAAGCAACAATTCTGTAAGCTCATAGTCTAAGAGCTCTATGATTGAGTGTGATCTTGAATATGGATGCTTCCAGTACAGGTCTAATACTTTAATCTTTGCAGTACCTTCATAGTGTTTACGGGGGGATAATATAGAGTATGGAAAATAAATTTTGATTTATTTTTTTCCCCTTACTGAAGGATGTGATTTACTACACAAATATATACATTTCCTTTTTCAAAAAGTGAGGATATTTATATGCTTATTTCTTGGTCTTATATTGTTCTCTTATTTATATCTAAGTCTTATTTCTAATATATTATCTCTATTTACATGTCTTATTTATAATCTACTGCTTATTTTGATGCTCAGTTTTTAATGTTGATGGCTCTGTTGTTACTGTGTTATTGCATTGCAGTTAGGAGTAAACTTGGTTCTTTTGAGAAATGGCATTAATCATCTTCTTTAGTGTATTTTCTTAGCCTGGAAGCCAGTGTTGTAAGCCTTTGTTTAGCAGTCTCCAGGGCTTCAGATGGAGTCAAACTCTTGTACTTTTTTCAGTAGACATATTTAATCCCTATACGCTTCTGTAGTTCCACAAACTGATTTAGTTTTTCCAAGTTGCCTTGATCTTAGCATCCAACCTCATTTTCTGAGAGGTAGGGATGTTTGTAGTGCTTACTGCTGTTCTTCTAGATCAGGGGTAGGCAACCTTGGCTCTTTTATGACTCGTGGACTTCAACTCCCAGAAATCCTGAGCCAGCCATGCTGGCTCAGGAATTCTGAGAGTTCAAGTCCACGAGTCATAAAAGAGCCAAGGCTGCCTACCCCTGTTCTAGATCATATAGCAAAGCATCTCCAGGATTGCAGTGAATGTAGCATGTACATTGAGTTATAATAGGGATCGTCATGAAGACTCTATAGGCATCTCAATAATGAGAAGTATCACCTGATGGTACTTCTCCACTGAATCTTGGTAATTAGTTTCAGGGTTTGAGTGTAGCTGGTTATCTGTGATCGTATACCTCATATCAGTTTCTATGTTTTACAATAGTGGTAGTGACATTCCAGCTTCAGGTATTGAATGCACATTTTATTCTTCTTCTATGTTTTCATGAGGTTGTACAGGTGAAACCCGAAAAATTAGAATATCGTGCAAAAGTTCATTTCTTTCAGTAATGCAACTTAAAAGGGGAAACTCATTACATGCAAACTCATTACATGCAAAGCAAGATAGTTCAAGCTGTGATTTGTCATAATTGTGATGATTATGGCGTACAGCTCATGAAAACCCTAAATCCACAATCTCAGAAAATTAGAATATTACATGCAATCATTAAAACAAGGAGTGTACATAGAACAATATCGGACCTCTGAAAAGTGTAAGCATGTATATGTACTCAGTACTTGGTTTGGGTCCCTTTTGCAGCAATTACTGCCTCAATGTGGTGTGGCATGGAAGCTATCAGCCTGTGGCACTGCTGAGGTGTTATGGAAGACCAGGATGCTTCAATAGCGGCCTTCAGCTCTTCTGCATTGTTCGGTCTCATGTCTCTCATCTTTCTCTTGGAAATGCCCCATAGATTCTCTATGGGGTTCAGGTCAGGCGAGTTTGCTGGCCAATCAAGCACAGTAATCCCACGGTCATTGAACCAGGTTTTGGTGCTTTTGGCAGTGTGGGCAGGTGCCAAGTCCTGCTGGAAAATGAAGTCAGCATCCCCATAAAGCTCGTCTGCAGAAGGAAGCATGAAGTGCTCCAAAATCTCCTGGTAGACGGCTGCATTGACCCTGGACTTAATGAAGCACAGTGGACCAACAATAGCAGATGACATGGCTCCCCAAATCAACACAGACTGTGGAAACGTCACACTGGACTTCAAGCTTCTTGCAGTGTGTGCCTCTCCATTCTTCCTCCAGACTCTTGGTCCTTGGTTTCCAAATGAGATGCAAAAGTTGCTCTCATCAGAAAAGAGGACTTTGGACCACTGAGCAACAGACCAGGTCTGTTTTTCTATAGCCCAGGTAAGACTCTTCTGACGTTGTTTGTTGTTCAAAAGCGGCTTGATAAGAGGAATACAACATTTGAAGCCCATGTCTAGGATCCGTCTGTGTGTGGTGGCTCTTGATGCACTGACTCCAGCCTCAGTCCACTCCTTGTGAAAGTCCCCAACACTTTTGAATGGCCTTTTCCTGACAATCCTCTCCAGGTTGCGGTCATCCCTGCTGCTTGTGCACCTTTTTCTTCCACACTTTTCCCTTCCACATAACTTTCTATTAATGTGCTTTGATACAGCACTTTGGGAACATCCAACTTCTTTTGCAATTACCTTTTGAGGCTTTCCCTCCTTATGGAGGGTGTCAGTGATGGTGTCAGTGATGGTTTTCTGCACAACTGTCAGGTCAGCAGTCTTCCCCATGATTGTGATTCCTACTGAACCAGACTGAGAGGCCATTTAAAGGCTCAGGAACCTTTTACAGGTGTTATGGCTTAATTAGCTGCTTAGAGTGGGACACTTTGAGCCTAGAATATTGCACCTTTTCACAATATTATAATTTTCTGAGATTGTGGATTTGGGGTTTTCATGAGCTATACGCCATAATCATCACAATTATGACAAATCACGGCTTGAACTATCTTGCTTTGCATGTAATGAGTCTATCTCACATATTAGTTTCCCCTTTTAAGTTGCATTACTGAAATAAATGAACTTTTGCACGATATTCTAATTTTTTTGAGTTTCACCTGTATACTTGTGTAGCAGGTCTATCTCAAGTTGTGAAAACAGTTTCCTTTTCACTTTGTTGAAGCACTGGGTAACTAGCTGTTTCTCAGCTAGAGTGGACGAGGGTCTTCTGTCTATCCATATGCTCTACATATTCCTTCTCATTAGGTTTACTGTTGTAGTAGTAATCCGTCAATTCCAGGTTTTTCTTGTCTCATATCTACATATGAAGTTTTCAGAAATTATAAAAGAAGTATATATAAGGAAGTCCTTTTTCTCAAACACCACAGCATATTTTAAGCAGAATCTTCAGTAGTGCTCAGCTGAGCCTAATCACCATGTCATTTTATGGTCTAAGGTTGGCAAAATGGGAACATTTTCAAATCCTGGAATTGAAAAGCTAACATTTTCTTTAGGCTGTTCTGACAATATCAGGAGTTAAAATGGAAAGACAGGCCTACAAAATTTCCACATGCTTTCATTCTTACAGTTTTCCAATAACTAAATTGACCCATGTTGAAATCTGCCCGGTGATTTCTCAAAAAAACAACAACAACCCCAAAACACATTTGTGAAATAGGTTTCTGCTTTTCTTCCTAATCTTACTGTGTTTGAGAATTTCTTCTGAATGTCTATTTATGATGTCATTATTACTGGCAGTAAAGTGGTGCTATTTGTCTTGCTTTTATTATATTTCTATCCCATTCTTAGACTAGCTGTATACAATGACCAATCAGAAAACAGCCCCATGGGAGATATTCCTTTGTTATATTTCAAAGTGTGGAAAACAAGGGAGACAGAAAACAACATAGAAATGATTATAATGAACACCAGGATATTCATGCCCAATTCTATTGCTTCATAATTAAATAATGAAAGGAAAATATGTTCAATTTCATTTAAATTCTTTTCAACTTTAAAAAAAATGTCATTGATTGAATAATATTAGAAAAATTATGAATAAACATATGCATAAGGAATTTCTGCATGGCACTAATGTGAACGGAGCTTGTTATACCAAGCTTGTTATCAAATGCATTTGTCATACAGCCATCCAACCAGCAATTATTACGAAGAATTCAGTTCTTCACCATTCAGTTTGTGGCAAGGGTTTAAAGATAAACCTTTAAAATATAATTTTCTAAGGTAACACGACTCCTAACCCCAGATTGTAAATTAAGCTTAATTATTTCAATATGATTCAGACAGTAGACTATGCTGTGATTCTTGTATGGTGACTCAGATGCAGTTAGCTGTGATTAGAGATTAATCAGATGGATGTGTCTGATGCTGTGTATCACTCAAACATTTAATGTTCAAGTATCATTCTTTCACTAATGCATTGTGTGGAGTTCAGGCAAGGTCAGACGAAACCAGTGATTCAAATGCTCTGAAAAAAACATCCATAGATGATTGAGAGTTGAAAGCTGACGGAGAGTTTCAAAGCAAATATGACCCAGAACCTGAGCACCATGATTGCTTGGGGAATTTACTTTTGTAATTGATATTAAAGGAAATATGGCTTAATTGAGAAGGCTATTTCACACAGGATTCTTTTTTACTAGATTAAACATTGACTTTCTGGGTAGCCTTCAGCCTATTGCTTCTTTCTGTGCTTTATTTTCATAGACCCCACTAACATGCTGATTAAACAAGCTGAGCGTTTGAAGGGTTACTTTATGCTTATAATCACATGAAGGACCATTTTCTAATATTGGAAAAATCAGCAAGGTTATCCATTCCTTCCTAAATTAAAAGGCAGTTTTGTATCAGTAAAAGTTTTTGCTTTTTTAAAAAATAAAAGAAATTTATTAACTTATTTTGTTGTTCCATATAAATGCATATCCTCTGCAATATGTTTCCTTCTTTTTCTCTGCCCTTGATACAGAGGACTGTTTTATTTATTTTTAACAGAAGCTTTGTGAATGGTTTCATTGTCTCCCTGTAGTCTTCTAATTATAATATATAAAATCCATTATATATAAGTTCTTTAACATACAAACATATACCGTATTTTCCGGCGTATAAGACGACTCGGTGTATAAGACGACTCCCCAACTTTTGAGGTGATTTTAAAGACTTTTCGTCTTATACGCCGGAAAATCACAGGGCAGGCTGGGGGGAGCCGGCAGGGCAGTCCTGCGCACGCGCGCACTCCCCGGCTGCTCCTTAGCAGCTGGGGAGTGCGCGCGTGTGCAGGACTGCCCTGCCAGCTCCCGCCAGACGCCCTTCCCTCTGAGGCAGCATCGCTCCCTGGCTCCTAAGGAGTCCTTGGGGATGCTGCCTCAAGAGGGAAAAGCGTCGGACGGGAGCCGGCAGGGAAGTCCTGCGAGGGTTTGCGAGACAACCAGCAGCTGCCGACCCGAATTATTTCCTGATGAAGACAGAACAAAC
This sequence comes from Vipera berus, assembly GCF_964194415.1. NCBI lineage: Eukaryota > Metazoa > Chordata > Lepidosauria > Squamata > Viperidae > Vipera > Vipera berus. Next base: position 36,190,819 of record NC_138209.1, read on the forward strand.
CCCCGAAGCAGCAACAATGGGCGTTTCTCTTGAAACGACCATAATACAACGGCCAATACCAAGTATGCGCGGGGGGAGGAGAGGAGAGGAGAGATAAAAAACGGAAGCCGAGCGTTTGTCTAGAGCTTAAAGCTTCTTAGGAAAAGAGGGGAGAGCCTCTCGCCGAGGACACGACGGCAGCGCCCTCTCACCTTCCAGCGTACAGGCATGACTCTTCGCCTGCCTGGAACTAGACGTGGACAGCGAAAACGTGCAAGTCTTCTAAGGGGAGAGAAAAGAAGGCGGTTGCGGTGGAAGCAGAGAAGGACGCAACAACTGTAAACAGAGGCGTTTCCTTGACAAAAAGCCCCGCGGCCTACTTGGCTCCGGCCTTCGGGCGCCTGCGCGAGAAGTCACCAATCAGAGCCTGCACGCGCGTTTGCCTTCAACGCCGCTCTGACTCTTCCCTTTCCAACTGCCGGCGGGCTTACCTGAGCAGGAGCGCTTTCTTTGCTAGCGGGGGAAGAGTAGTCGCGCGTCCAAGGGGAGAGGGAGGGAGGGGTTAATGTTGCTCTCTTCCCTCTTGGAGAGATCTCTATAATCGTTGTTGAATTCCTCCTTTGGGTGCTTGTAACTGCTGTAGGAATGTTAGAATTCTACTCACATTCAACCCCCCCTGCCCCCACAATGGACTTCTTTGATCCATCTGGGGAGATGGTTCTGGGGAGATGGGCACAGCTCTTTCTCCCCACTCTTTCCTAAATTTTAAAGGCACACCACCCCCCCCCATGAAGGGAAAGGGAAAAAGCGCCTCTCCGCCGCGGCTCCGGGTCCGCGGGCGTGCAGAGGGCGCCGCTCCCTAGCCCCCGCCCCAGGCCAGGCTCCAGGACAACCTTCAGCACAGGCACGCCCCTCTCGCCTTTGTCCGCCAGACCGCCTCGCTCCCTGGCCTCTCCCAGCGCCTCTGCCGAGCCACTCGCGCGGGAAGCGCTGCTTGGCTTCACGCGGTCCACCCAGCAGTCCCTGGAGAGGCGCACACCACCCCCCCATGAAGGGAAAGGGAAAAAGCGCCTCTCCGCCGCAGCTCCGGGTCCGTGGGCATGCAGAGGGCGCCGCTCCCTAGCCCGCGAGTTACCTGCAAAGCTTCACGTGGGGAGAGCCGCCCGATGCTCCCGCCCAGCCGGGTCCCGGAGCCGCGCCGGCTTTGCAAGAAAGTACGCTCGACTGATTTGTTTTTTTTTCGGCGTATAAGACGACCCGGCGTATAAGACGACCCCCCAACTTTTGAGAAGATTTTCAGGGGTTCAAAAGTCGTCTTATACGCCGGAAAATACGGTATGTTTCTTTATAGGACTATTCATTTAGGTAAAACAGCTAACTCTGTCTACTCATCATGACTTGGGAAGTTGGGGATTCCCCAATAGTGAGATCTGAGAAACAGCAAAAGACAATATTGTCCAATTT